>NW_017805503.1:370799-375845 GCF_001891065.2 Hippocampus comes
GTGTGTGTGTGTGTGTGTGTGTGTGTGTGTGTGTGTGTGTTTCTCCTGGTGAAAACACTGCTGGCTTCAATGAGAGGCACGCAGCGGTGCATAACGACTAAAGATTACACTGGGATTTATAACAATTGTGTATCTGCTTTTGTTGCAAAATCAGTAAGTGACATTTTGTCAGTATCCTCAGAAAAAAAGAACAAAAAAAAAAAACACTCGTGTGAATTGTGCATCCTCTTAAACCAGAGCATGGTGTGTTCACTCGCATCAATTCCAGAGGCACCGCTTCTTACATAATGCTTGTCCCTTTGGGAACTGAATCAATGTTTCTATAGCTCGACCTTTATTCGTATCATCTTATGCAACACATGTACAGTAAGCAAAGTGTACACTGGTTAGGAAAACTATAAACACCATGCCTAGGGTGTCATTCAAAAGGGCATTGCTAGAGCGTGAAAGTCAAGAAGGCCACAAAAAAAATAAAAAATAAAAAAAATCTTGCACTGTTAGTTTAGCAACGTGTTGTAATGCATCACCATTTTTAGCCCCCTTTCATTAGGTTACCAATCGCATGATATCCCTTTCTACATGTTGCGCCATCCCGCTACACACAACGATGTGGAAATGAATAGGCGATCAATTTGGTTCATTGAACTAAATTGTGGCAAACCGAAATGAACTGTACTTCCATATTTTTTTGGTATTCCAGTACATGGTGTCATGCTATTCACGCTAACCTGACACACTTCATGTGACAATGCGAGCCGGATGAAAATTAGGGTGTCATTCAAAAGTGTACCTTTGTCTTCCTCCTCTGCAGGCCGACATCAATCTGTTTCCTCACACCCAGACGGACATCAACACCTCTGCAGTCGTGCAGGACGGCGGGAAATCCTTTGGCCCAGAAAGTTGGGTTGGGCACAAAGCGGGTGCGGAAAGGCCCTGGAAAATGGAGGACTTGGAAGGGGAGCTTGAAAGGAAGGTGGAGCTGTTGGAGAAAGAGAGAAAAGCCTTGAGGCTGGAAACCGAAAGAAACCGACAGGAAATGGACCAGGGAATCAACAAGCTACATGACCGACTCTCAGGACTGGAGGAAGGTAAATATGAACAGAGAGGTCAATAGAAAGCAGTTAATCCAGAATGCATTTGCATGCGTATGTCAGATGAAGTTATCGTGTTAGTTTCAGCAAGCTTTTAACATCCTTTGCTGTAAATAAATTATGTCAGGCATAAAAAGATCAGGAAGACTATCGAATGTCATCTCAGAGAAAAACAGGACAGATGTTTAATATGAAAAAAAAAGAAATATTTTATCCATTTTGCTACTTTTGCAGATGCTGTCTTTGAGATCTCTGATTCTTATCAATAATGACTGTATCTCAATCTTTTTTTTTTTTTTGTTCTTGTCTGTTTTAGCGAATTACTTTCCGGAGGGCTACAGACTGTCTTTTCCATCCCGTACTAATTACATGTACGCGGTGGTGAAACACTCCATCCCAAAGTTATGGGCCTTCACCTTTTGCCTTTGGCTTCGGCCCACAGAAGGAGGCATCGGAACACGTAAAGCCCAAGAATCAAGTCATTCATTTGAAAGAGAAGTAAAAAAAAAAAATCTCCAAGCACAATTAGGATATTTCATGGGAATCATAATGGACAGAAAGGCTGATCGATATTTAGTGATACGTGTAATCATACTGTAGTAATCCTTCCTAATGTTTTTGACAGCAACAGACTGTTTGGCAACTGTGTTTCTGTAACGCTACTATGCCAAGAAAGCAGATTGCAATTTAATTTTGAAAAGAGAGGGATGAAAGGAAGGCCTGAGAGAAAAAAAAAGTGGGTGAGTGAGGTGGATGGATGGGAGGAGGGATTTTCATGTGACCTGTAACCTATAAAATTCCACTGGATCTAAATTCAAATGTGCTTCTGCTTGCTACCTGTTAGGTGGCCCGGCTACCTCTGAACCTTTCTCGAGGCAACTGGCAACACATATGTGTGAGCTGGAACCAGAAAGGAGGCGACTGGCAGGCCTACCAGGGCGGGAAATTGAGGGGAGAAGGCCACGGCCTGGCAGCTGGTCATGAAATTAGACCTGGAGGAGTGCTAGTCCTTGGTCAAGAGCAGGTAACTGTCTTGGGACCGAATGAATAGGTTGTAAGCGTGTTCAATAAGGTGAATTCAAGAGGAGGGATCTGAGCTCGTGAGTGTAAATGTGTTTTTGGGGTCAGCAAGGCTCTGATAAAGCGGTAGAAGAGGAAAAAAAGA
Source organism: Hippocampus comes (assembly GCF_001891065.2). Lineage (NCBI taxonomy): Eukaryota > Metazoa > Chordata > Actinopteri > Syngnathiformes > Syngnathidae > Hippocampus > Hippocampus comes. The sequence continues at coordinate 373,056 of NW_017805503.1, forward strand.
GAACACCGCCATCAGCCAGAGGAAGGGGGCGGGTGGGGTGGGGGGGAGAGTACGGGCAGCGTAACATGAAACGTCCCTCTCATCTGACCAGATTCTGAAGATGTATAGCTTCTGTTTTGGCCAAAGCAATATCATACATAATGGATGAGTTGCCTAGTTGTAGGGTACAAACCCCTCATACAATTCCATCCCCCCTCAAGAGTCTCCGTTTTATTTAGCAGAATACAAACCATGGTTCCATGTTATGTCGAGCTAAACTAAAATGTGATTTTTCCCCCCTCTTTTAAATGCTACAGAGTCATGTGTTATAATGCTGCACTGTTTTCTTGCGGAGCCATCACCTGTATGTTTCACTCAACAGCCTAGTCACGTTTCCATCAGTAGGTGCTCGGTCTAGCGGCGCAGTGGAGTCGACAACAGATTGTGTAGATCGTAGGCAATTTGCATCACGGACAATCCGAGTGGATTAGTTCGCTGATATGCGAAAAAACAGCAATACTTAACAAACATATTTTAAGGCAGTTGGTTCTTATTTTTCAGGACAATTGTATTTAGTATGCACAAGATTTTGTTTGGGGCATTCATGAAACTGCGGCTCCGTAATGATCTGTGCTCCATACACGCACCGAAGAGCATTTAGTGCTTACACATTCATGCATTTATGTCTCCGATGTGAAGATGTAAGTATAATGATTTCTTTTCCCTCCAGAAAACTCTCCACGCGTAAACAAATACCTGCCTCAAGCTCAACCTCGGGCTAAGTGATCGAAATGAAATATTGGAGAACAGATTCTTAAGCATCCAAAGACCCATAAGACGACGTGTGATAAGAATGTCCATCACTGCAATATTCATGTTTTGTTTTCTATACTGCTTATCCTCATTAGGGTCACAGATGAGCTGCATGGAGCCTATCCTAGCTTACTTTGGGCGAGAAGTGGGTTTTCACCCGGGCCTGGTCACTCAAACACTCGGGTGTGTGTGTGTGTGTGTGTGTGTGTGTGTGTGTGTGTGTGTGTGTGTGTGTGTGTGTGTTTTCTCCTGGTGAAAACACTGCTGGCTTCAATGAGAGGCACGCAGCGGTGCATAACGACTAAAGATTACACTGGGATTTATAACAATTGTGTATCTGCTTTTGTTGCAAAATCAGTAAGTGACATTTTGTCAGTATCCTCAGAAAAAAGAACAAAAAAAAAAAAAAAATTACACTGGGATTTATAACAATTGTGTACGTATCTGCTTTTGCTGCAAAATCAGTTAGCGACATTTTGTCAGTATCCTCAGAAAAAAAGAACAAAAAAAAAAAACACTCGTGTGAATTGTGCATCCTCTTAAACCAGAGCATGGTGTGTTCACTCGCATCAATTCCAGAGGCACCGCTTCTTACATAATGCTTGTCCCTTTGGGAACTGAATCAATGTTTCTATAGCTCGACCTTTATTCGTATCATCTTATGCAACACATGTACAGTAAGCAAAGTGTACACTGGTTAGGAAAACTATAAACACCATGCCTAGGGTGTCATTCAAAAGGGCATTGCTAGAGCGTGAAAGTCAAGAAGGCCACAAAAAAAATAAAAAATAAAAAAAATCTTGCACTGTTAGTTTAGCAACGTGTTGTAATGCATCACCATTTTTAGCCCCCTTTCATTAGGTTACCAATCGCATGATATCCCTTTCTACATGTTGCGCCATCCCGCTACACACAACGATGTGGAAATGAATAGGCGATCAATTTGGTTCATTGAACTAAATTGTGGCAAACCGAAATGAACTGTACTTCCATATTTTTTTGGTATTCCAGTACATGGTGTCATGCTATTCACGCTAACCTGACACACTTCATGTGACAATGCGAGCCGGATGAAAATTTTTTTTTCATTCAAAAGTGTACCTTTGTCTTCCTCCTCTGCAGGCCGACATCAATCTGTTTCCTCACACCCAGACGGACATCAACACCTCTGCAGTCGTGCAGGACGGCGGGAAATCCTTTGGCCCAGAAAGTTGGGTTGGGCACAAAGCGGGTGCGGAAAGGCCCTGGAAAATGGAGGACTTGGAAGGGGAGCTTGAAAGGAAGGTGGAGCTGTTGGAGAAAGAGAGAAAAGCCTTGAGGCTGGAAACCGAAAGAAACCGACAGGAAATGGACCAGGGAATCAACAAGCTACATGACCGACTCTCAGGACTGGAGGAAGGTAAATATGAACAGAGAGGTCAATAGAAAGCAGTTAATCCAGAATGCATTTGCATGCGTATGTCAGATGAAGTTATCGTGTTAGTTTCAGCAAGCTTTTAACATCCTTTGCTGTAAATAAATTATGTCAGGCATAAAAAGATCAGGAAGACTATCGAATGTCATCTCAGAGAAAAACAGGACAGATGTTTAATATGAAAAAAAAAGAAATATTTTATCCATTTTGCTACTTTTGCAGATGCTGTCTTTGAGATCTCTGATTCTTATCAATAATGACTGTATCTCAATCTTTTTTTTTTTTTTGTTCTTGTCTGTTTTAGCGAATTACTTTCCGGAGGGCTACAGACTGTCTTTTCCATCCCGTACTAATTACATGTACGCGGTGGTGAAACACTCCATCCCAAAGTTATGGGCCTTCACCTTTTGCCTTTGGCTTCGGCCCACAGAAGGAGGCATCGGAACACCCGTCTCCTACGCCGTTTCCGAGCAACCCAATGAACTGGTGCTGCTCCAAGGCCTGCACACGCCCACTGAGCTGCTCATCAATGACAAGGTACCGAATCAATCAAGAGGCATCGTTTAGGTTTTCAATAAAAACGG
>NW_017805503.1:375952-380698 GCF_001891065.2 Hippocampus comes
GCTTCTGCTTGCTACCTGTTAGGTGGCCCGGCTACCTCTGAACCTTTCTCGAGGCAACTGGCAACACATATGTGTGAGCTGGAACCAGAAAGGAGGCGACTGGCAGGCCTACCAGGGCGGGAAATTGAGGGGAGAAGGCCACGGCCTGGCAGCTGGTCATGAAATTAGACCTGGAGGAGTGCTAGTCCTTGGTCAAGAGCAGGTAACTGTCTTGGGACCGAATGAATAGGTTGTAAGCGTGTTCAATAAGGTGAATTCAAGAGGAAGGATCTGAGCTCGTGAGTGTAAATGTGTTTTTGGGGTCAGCAAGGCTCTGAAATGTGCATCTAAAAGCACTCCTTTTTTTGCACCCTAGGATTCCCTGGGTGGAGGCTTTGATTCAACTCAAGCTTTAGTTGGAGAGTTGTCCCAGATGGGTCTTTGGGACCGAGTCCTGTCCGCCGACCAGGTGGCCAGTTTGGCTCGGTGTGGAACGGTGACCCAGGGCGGCGTGGCTCCTTGGACTGAACGTGCAGTGGAGGTTTATGGTGGAGCCACCAAGTACCCTGGGGAGCCTTGTAGTAAACATAGCCGGAGCTCCAAGTGACAGATGGAGCGTTTGAGGAATAGGAGGGCGGAAAGGGGGGGGCGGAAAGTTTCAGCCTTTTGAAAAACAAAAAGTTAGTATTCCATCTGCGCTCGTTACCATTGGTACTAAAAATCTTGTTGAAACAACTCTCGGTGGCAGTGATATTATGAGTGTTTAGGAAAGCAAGTATCTTTGCAGCCATTCCGCTCACAGGAAGTGAAAATGAAAGAGCCTGCAAAGTTGATCTCCACTTTCAACAATACTTGTTGTAGTCTGGGGGATTTGGAAGGTTTTGGAATGTCTCTTTAAGGATGTAATTATAACCCTATTAGCATAATTCAGCCTTAATGACCTTTCCTCAAGCTTTTCCAAGTTCCCCAATTTGTGTCAGTAAGGGGAAAATAAATGGAGTAAAGTGGATCGAAAAAGTCGACACACCCCTGTTCAAATGACATTTATGATATCAAACAAGACAAAGATAAATAATTTCAAAACTTCTTCGACCATTAAAAGACCCATGTAAACGCTGCTGGTTTTTTTTGTCCTTCCGAGAGGGGAAGTACAAATAAACAACCGCAATCATGTTTTCCCCCAAAAAGTTGGGAAATTTTGTGACGGTCCAATGACAACAAAGTTGAACTTTTTAGGCAATAATTGTAAAAGCTATGTTTGGCCCAAACACAACTGTGCGCATCACCAAAAGAACACCATGCTGACACCGAAGTGCGGTGTTGGCAGCATTATGGGAGGGGCCTGATTTCTTCAGCTGGAACAGGGACGAGATGTTTCAGAACAATTTTGCATTTTTTAAAGGGGCGCGTAGCCTTTTCATATCCACCGCAGACTAACCTCTGCTTGATTAAGACATTAATTAACAGTTAGGTCCCATGGGAGGTATGTGAAGCACTGCTTCACATAGCTTTCTCGAACTGTAGTCACAAGGTGTCATCTAGTTTTTGTCCCCCCAGCTGGAATGAGTCACAGCCCCTGAGAAGGATATTTTTCGCCATGCATTGTACTCCAGTAATAGCTAACAAAATGGGGGAATCGACTGTGCTGCAAACGATGTGCGTTGTCATATGTGATATTTGGAAAGCAAACATTTTTTTATTCCTTAAAGGGTTTCCTGGCGCAAACCAGCAATCGGAATGCAATGTTTTAGTGTTTTAACGTTAGCCCACAACTGAGCCGTTTAAAAGGAGGTAAGAGTTCTCAAGAGACATTGTCAATCACGGTGAGATGTTGCAAAAACGTTACAAGGATGGGGAGGAATATCAAGAGGCTGAGGGCAGCAAGGTGATGAAAGACAAAGAAAAGCAACGAGAAGTACAAAATCGTTTTTTTTTTTCTCCTCTCTCTGACTGCGTTATATGGAACCTTTCGACCTGCATGTTATATTCATACTTCTAATGTCTTGCAGGTGCAACGTGGTCACCTTAGCGTCACAAATAAGGACAGTGCCTATTGCATCATCCAAGCTTGTGGGTGGATTTTGGTGCGTTAGATTGATGAATGTGATGATGAACTTGATAAAAAAACTGATCATTCTACTCTCTCTTTACGGTTATGTCAGGCACACTCATTTTCTTCGTTCTTTTCGGGGCATTCTGAGGACATTTTTCGTAGTTGCCAATTCAAAAAGACATTTTTATATTTCCATCTGTCGGTTCTTGTCATCTTCATCCTCCAATCCATGCATGAGCTCCTGGCTCGGTTTATTTTTGGGCCTGGTTGAATCCACAATATCTTGAAAATCACAAGAAATCTCACGCTCACGCGTTGTAAGGTGTGGCAGAGTGAGAGGCGAAACATTTTTTTGCACATTTGCTACACCGGTGTTAAAACGCGTTCTGTATCATTCTGATGCCAAGTCCACACTGCAATGTAGTTTGTTGATGTGTTTTGACCCGCAGAATGTTGATGTGAAACAACAATTTGAAAATAGAAACAAACATGCCAAATCATGTTGTGCCTCTTGTTGTCTATTTGTATGCTTTCCAGTCTGTGCAATGCTGAAAAGATGTTTTTTCAGTTTGTGTAATGTACGTCACGGCTTTTTGGCACAATTTGTAAGTGTCGTGTCATTATACTAAGAACATACAAAGAAAAAAAAATAAGACTGTTATGTCTTTGTGGGGATGTTGTTTTTGTTGTTTTTTTTAGATTTTTACAATGGTATACATCTAATCGACCGTTATGTCTTTGTGGGGATGTTTTTTTTTTAGATTTTTACAATGGTATACATCTAATCTGTTATGAACATAAATACACTGGTGAAAAAAATGGTGGGTTGAATGTACTCAACTTTATTTTGTCAAGATCGCCTGGATTTAGATACATTTTTTTTAGAATAGATTATACAGTACATCTTCTTAAAAATGTGATGTAAATCCAGATGACTTTACCATGCGTAGCCAATTGACAAAGTAAAATGGAGTCAATTCAACCCGCCGTTTCTTTGCAGTGTACTTCGCATTTGTCTTGTTGTACTGTGACGTTTATTGTCATTTATTACAATTAAATTCTGTCTTTTCACATGGAGAATGCGTGTCTCCTAAATCTCTGACATGTTACCATGTTGATTTACAAAAATTAATTATCTCACACAAATACAGGCAAAGTGGCTTAGGTGGATGAGTGGTCACCTCCCAACCCCCGACCCCTCCAAGGTTGTGGGTTCAACTCCCTACGACTGTGACCATGACAAAGGGTCCTTCAGCAAAATACGGAAGCCCCACTTGCCCCTGATGCGAGATCATTGGTAGGAAGGAAGAGAGGGCATTAAAGCACTTGGAGTAGCTGCAATGAGTTCATGCAATCCCTCTTTCTTACGAACGTACTGAGCATTTAAGTGCATCAGAAGGTCAGGGGCTCGTGTCAGACTCCTACTGTCAGCTGGCCAGAGTCACACAACATAAGACTGAAATGGATTCAAAGCCCTATTAACCTTACGTGTAATCTGCTGTGTGTGAGAACCTCCTAACAAGCTTCACGGTCCACATGCAGCAGAAACGCAAAGGCGTGATTCGCAGTTTTGAAGTGACGTATCCCTCGCGATTCATGTCACTTGACATCACGCTTTCAACAGCAAGGAGAGGCAATTTTCGGCACACTATGGATATTTCTGGATCGGGCACTTCTCTCTATTCCTCAGTGGTACCGAACAGAATGAATAGTGGAAGAACCAAATTGAGTGCGTGTTGCATTATTTCCCTAGTTTTCCCCAAAGCATGACACTTGGTGATCTGGCTCTGACTGAGCTACGAAAATCCAAGCCACCAAAAATGCAGCATTGTGTGTATGAGCATTGAAAAGTTGGATGGATACAAACCAATGCAGGGATTTAAATCTGTGACTTTTCCAGTAAAAAAAAAACAAAACAAAACAAAAAAACTCACAGGCTGACCATCTTGACCATCTTTAGCGGTGGACATATCCACAACCAAAAGATGGTATTCCCTGCTGGATTACTAGTCCAGAGCTAATCCATAATGTTCCATCTAGGAATGGACAGTACGTAATCCCATATAATCCAGGCAACGGATGGCCCAACAGTTTGCAACGTTATGATTGAACTCCTACAACCACGCTGGTTCATCCCAGGTTGGGATCAAATAAAAACTAGGACAAAAATAGTTCCTCGGTCTACACGATTAATGCAGCATTTTAAAAGAATCCATTTTGTTCAGTGTTCTTTTGTTGCTTTGTATGAGGGGCGAATCTGATTTTCATATTTGCATGAGAAGATTGTTCCGTGTGATTTATTTTTTTTCCCCTTAACGACTCATCTGGGCTTTAAATTCACAGGTACTAATTGAACCTTGAGGCTGTGATTTTTTTTCCCTTCCCTGTCAAATGCTGCAGCTCCAGGGAGAGTCAGAAACTAAAGTAAAACTCAACTGGGGATTTTAGATTTCAAGCCGTTGTAAATATCGACTGGCCTTATCCTTGACAAGAACATTTTCTTGTGGTGGAGAGAAAGGAGACTTGAAACATTCTTTTCAATGAGAAAGAGTTTTGGAATTTCTCTGTGATGTCATAATGATACCTTCAAAATCCCAAAATTTAAAAACTCCTCATTTTCTTTGTAATTAATCCACCGACTGTACTCTGCTTCCACCTGGCTGCCCATCAAACACACACACACACACACACACACACACACACACACACACACA
>NW_017805503.1:381578-419881 GCF_001891065.2 Hippocampus comes
GGAATCGTGATGATATTTTCATTCAATTCTTTTGGCATTTCAAATGAAGGGAACATTATCAAACAACAATGAGGTGTGAAGAGAATCGTGATATTTTCATTCAATTCTTTTGGCATTTCAAACGAAGGGAACATTATCAAACAACAATGAGGTGTGAAGACAAATGAGTGTGCAAATATGGGAAGGGGGAGGGAGCGGAGGAGTGGGCTGTCTGCACGCAGCAAAATGAAGGAGGGTGTGAAATGCGGAGGGACCAAACTTTTCCACTTTATGGACAAAAATATGATGACACCCATTGTACAAGACATGGAAGAAAACATTGAGTTGCCACATTGCCCGAAACGATCCTCGTTAGAAGAAACAATTGAATTCGTCAGGAAGGATGGGATCCCATTCTATCATGCACATTTGCCTTTTAAAGATGGCCGCTGTGCACAAAAACCCAGAAAAGATCATTGGCAAAGCCTCACTTTATTACCTTTGCTGACTTTGATGATGAAAAAAAAAAACCTCTACGTAATCTCTGCCTTCTTATTCCCTCTGCCTTTTCATGTTTTGCTCCCTACAAATGAGATGACTGCGACAAAGAAACGACACTCAGTTTGAGCTCACGACGGGGCTCTCGGATGGCGAGATTAGATTGTTTTTGCAGGCTGTCACCTTGTAAATAATGAGTTGCGGAATGATAAAGAGCAAAAAGGGGATGGGCGGAAGTAATGCGAAAATCAACAATAATTCACACGGGAAAACAAGGGACGGCTGGATTATAATTGGTTCAACGCGTTGGATGTTTACAAAGGCGGTACGCATAAACTGGCGCGCTGAACACAACGGCGGCCGAACGCTACTTAGTATTCCGTGCCGGTTTCCGTGGTACTCTCTGTCTTAACACCTCCGACATCTTTCTCCCTAGTCTTCCCTTCCTCTTCTTCTCCATTAACATTGTGCCTACTTTACATCGTTTGTTCCTCTCGGTCCAGCCTGTTTTACGTGACCACTTTGCAGTCTTTTTGTCTTTTGTCTCTGAAGCTCACACTTCTCTCCTTACTCCGTCCATCCATATGAAATATTCATGGCCATCCATACGGCCAGTGCGGCGCATTAGAGCTTTGAGAGGAAACGCGAGAAAGGTGAGAGGATGTTCGGCCCTGGGAAGGAGCGGAGGTGATGAAAGAAAAGAGCTAAATGGCATTTGACAAACGCTTCACATGCATATGTAAACCCCATTTCCAGTCAAATAGTAACATTCATTTCAGTTTGATTAGCATTGAAAATAAACCTCAAATTAATTTTCAAAAATTCCCAGGACCGGCAATTCCTGATGGCCCAAAGTGTTCTGTTTTTTTCCCCTTGTAAGTGACACGCGGAGATGATGTATTATGCGTGGCGCAGAACAGACAGGCAGACTGGTTGCCTTTGCGAGGAGTTTAAGTACAAGTTCTTGGCTCAGAATGGGAAATATTCTGAGCCTCGCCTGACCCCAAGGCTCAACATCCATCTGTCTCAACATCCAAAGCTCAACATCCAAATGTCTATGTTGATATTTTCCCACACATAGGCCAGACTGTATCGAAATGAAGACGTGGTATTAACACACGCTCCGATCTAATACCGTACCTAGCAACATGCACACACGGGCCAAGTGACAGAATGCAATTAAAGCCCACGTTGGGTGTCTAGTTAAACCGAGAGATGATTCAAAAGGTCCTTTGCCGCCGCACATTCCCCTCCGACATGCCAGATGTGATCCTGGAACGAGCTTGTCTTATTATCCTCGGCTTGCATTTTGTTCTGGTTGTCTGCCTGCCTGTTGGATAACGCATGTGCACGCTCCAATTAGGTGTCAGAGTATGGGTTGTTTCCAAGCAACCTACATGAAATTGCAACAGCTGTGGAAGGCGGAGGCCACCAGACCTTTGACTCTTTTCTGTCGAGGCCACTATTTCAAATGGAAGGTTTAAGATAAGATAAGATAAGAAAACCTTTATCAGTTTTGAGATGGGAATTAACATCTCCAATTCAAAATGATGTTGAATAAATTAATAGCATAGCGCTGATGAAAGCTACAGGACTGAACGACATATAGTTTAATATAATCACCGAATGGAAAAAAAAACCCGCATTGGGTTTCCTGTATTGACGGTAGTGAGTTGATAATTTTAAAGAGGTAAAAACTCAAATGTGACAAATAAATGAGGGAAACGGTGCACTCACTGCACAACACATATTGACAAAAATAACTTATTCATATGTCTGCACACATGAACTGTATAATACCAGATAATTCGCTGCAGATTTGAGCACCGGCCTATTCATCTGGGACCTGCGACAAGACTCATTATACATTCAGACCCAAAGCGCTTTGCTAATTAACGGAAACACATCGTAGGTAGTTCGGGGGCGGCATTAAATACACTGACCCCTTTTTAATCCGTAGGAGCTCGAAGTGCTGAAAGTCACAAAATGGATCAGAAGCCATTTTTTTTTTCTCCATTACATCGGGTGTGCCTGCAATGAACGTGCCCAGGAGTGCACGGCAAATGATCTATTCCGTCTCTGATTGGTTGTTTTTTCCTAGGCGCGGTGGTTTCTTGTACTTTGTATATGAAAACAGAGTGAAAAGATGGCAACCGGCAACCTGTTGCATATCACATTACAATTCGACCGCTTTCTATATATCAACCTGCCACGGCACTGAACTTCTTGCAGATGTTTGGAGTCTGCTACATTTTCAGCTATCGTCGCGCTCATTAGCGGACAAGCTGAAAGGTCATTTGTGTACAGGTCACAGTGACATCGGTCACCGCAACATGCCTCTCTTCTGTTTGAACTCGTGTGCCATAATAAACAAACAGGGCTGCACTCTTTGGTAGACTGATCAGGAATATCAGATATCTGTCTCATTAGCCAAGGAAGTAGGGGAACGGAAAGCAGGGGAAGAAATAAAGCTCTTGAAGGAAACGGGATGTAAGTAATTCCTTCTGCCTGCTGTACCCTGGGGAATTTGGGAGCAGCAAGTTCGATAATTTATTGATTTTTCCTCAGTGAGCTTTTCTGTACGTGATGTCAATGATTAGCTTATCTTTTTTTTTTAAATTAATGCCTGAGTTGCTCGTCAACTCTAATCGCGTCAGTCTAAAGTAGCAAATGAAAATTGATATCTGGATGCAATATGATTCGTATTCTTCTGACTATGTAATTATTTATGTGATCTTAATCTATTGACAGTAGTTCAAAAAAAGACATTTTTACATTACCACACATGATTATTATATTTAAGTTTGGAAGCTTTTGGCTCCAGTGCCCGCCCTCTCGCTCCGTATTTATACATAAGATCTTCCCATACAAATCTGAGCAATACATTGTAGGTTTCTGGGCTGGTCCACTATTATTAGTCTCTCGACCACAAAATACATGATGTGGGTTGCCATGGCAACACCAGAGACACCATTCTCACAAGTAGAAGCTGTTTAAGGTCATACTATTGTGTGATGTTTCTTTAAGACCTGTGGGTGGAAATGAAATCGGCGGTTGCGGAAGAGATCAATTCTGCGCAGAGCTTCCAATTTGGAGAAGAAAAAGTCGGCGAGAGAAAACAGTTCAATCAGACACAAAGTTGGAGAAAAAAACAAAAAAAACGAAGGGAAAAAAAAGAAAATCTTTCATGGTGAATGGGCTTGAATTCGGCGCAACTCAATAGGCCATTTGGTTTTCAAGTGTCTCTCCTTCTGTTCTTCCTTCTCTTTTCCAGCATGGTGAGACGGAACCTCAGTCCATCCACCCGTTCCGTCTATCTCTGCCTGGCCTGTCTGTCCGTTGCTCTGCATGTCATTCTAGCATTTTTTTGTCTCACTGTCCTCCAAACAGCCTGCGTCCTTCCCAACCCGTCTTCCTCCTCCTTAAATCCAAGAACAGAAACAGAGAGGCATCACCGGGTCCCTTCCCCTTCACATAAACTATCAATCAGTTCCCAGAATGACAAGCCTTACAAATCAAATGCGACCGGAATGCCTGCTGCCATTGACCCAGAGAAGAAAACGATTGGCGCCGGAAAAGTAAATCGAGTCATCGAGGAGGCCTCGAAGCTGCGGGCGCTTTTCGAGCACCCGCTGTACAACCTGCCAGAAGTGGGGCTGCTTGAGGATGACTGGCTGCTGAGGGTGAAGAAAAACGAGGACGCGGGTGATGAGGAAGACATCAATAGTGACAGCCAGTGGTGAGTGCTATCTTGAAAATGTCCGCCTGATATCGGATGAGAAATCGGCGGAGGGTAAAACAGAGTACGATAGCTTTGCTGTTATGTAACCAGCCTGAGGATTTGATGGCCCCTATGTTTTTTGTTTTTTTACATTAAACACTAACTCCATGCTACCCCCCCAAAAAAACACAGTTTAACACCATATCAGTAAGACATTGTTCTAAGTCGCACGTTTTCAGCACTTATGTTCATATACAATGTTTCCCTTAAAGGGAGAGTGCAAGTCACGAGAAAGGCTACGACAAAGTCTCATGGACCAACGACGCCGAGTCACACCCACCCTGGTTGCGATTCCACTTGGGCATCACTCGGTGGGCGCTGTACAACAGAAAGGATGTCACCGTGTCAAATCTAACTCATTACTTGGCAACGCAACGTATCCTCGGAGCAGGTGAGGAAAAACGGCGATAATCGGTGGAAGGAAAGAAAGAGAATAAGCGGCATGGTGAAAGTGCGGCGATGTGATTCCCTAAAACTGTACTTTGTGTTGAAATTCAGACAGACATAAATCGGCACTTGACTTGAGAAAGCTGCATTGCTCAACAAAGCAAGAATAAATTTAGAAGCTGACCTCGCTGTTAACCACGATGGTCCCAGTAGTGCTTAGTTCTCATCTAATTATGATAATTCAGGTTTCTCCTTCGTTAAACAGAAAAACAAAGTCCCCGCCATGCTTCTTGTTTCATTTTTACGCATTCATATGCCTTGATAGAAAAGAGTGGAGGCTGTGAGAGAACCCCAGGCAAGACGGGCAACTCCGTTTTTTTTTTTTTTCTCATCCAACTTATTGGAGACAGTAAACTGTGCCAAAGTTTATATTCAGAGCAGGGAACCCATTGGAGATTTTTTCCGAAAAGAGACACATACACACACACACATACGCGCACCCGCCCACACGGCTGCACAATCAAGGCTGACCCTTATGACAAACGCATACGAGTTGAAAATACATTGGCTTTGTTAAATGTCACGAAGCACAATATGTCTCCCTTTATTCTGTTGAATTATTGACATGAATAAGGTGGAGGTGTTTGTCCGTGACACAAATCCATACAGAGGGAAATACTGTTAGGAATATCATTGCCGTATGTGCAAAAAGAGACGGGTCTCAGGCACATATCCATGACTCGGTACATTCTGCATGAACTCATACATAACCAAGTTTGTTTTGTGTTGATATCAGACACCCCGCTCGCAATCTCAGCGCAGTGCCGAGTACATTGAATTATACATTTGGGACGTGCATTATGCAGTGAAGATTGAGGATACAGGCTGAATTTTCTCAGTACCTTTCTGTTTTTATATGCAAAACTCACGAAGAGCTACACTTAGAGAGAATCATGCTAAATATCTCTTTATTTTAGGTTACACAAATGCGGTGGCAATAAATAGCAATACCATAAAATTAGAACTCTGATAAAGTGGTTTGTGGTCAGACACGTATGCACACCCCATTTAAACTGTGGGTGCTCAGAATTCACCAATTACATCCAAACTCAGGCGACACTCATCTGCCACCATTTGAAAAGCCTCGGACTGACGTCAAATGAAGTTCGGGTATTAGTGGGATTTTGCTGACATTTTGCAGTTACATTTAACCACACAATGGTCCGCAAAGAGCTTTCAGAGCATTAGAGGGATGTGATTGTTCAAAGGTATCAGCCAGGAAAAAGGGTACAAAAGATTTTCCAAAGCAACCTTGATTTTTCTTCATCTTTCAGTTCAAAAGTCAGGAGGTACTCAACTCAAACTGCTGATGTCTTTCCCAAACTACGGACAAGCTCTGCTCAAACCGAAGAAGTAAGACCACAATGTCATCATGTTCATGTCATCCCCTTATTTCAACTCAGCATGAGCATTTTTCTCATCTAGACAATCCAGAGACGCAGAGACAGATGTGAACCTCTTTTACTTCTCTGATTTTGAAAGACACAATGCGGAGATCTCAGCTTTTCACCTTGACAGGTACCAAGAAAGAATTCCTCTGTGTAGATTCATCTCGAGAGTGAAGCGAAAAGAAAATCTCAAGGGAATTACCTTGTGGGAACACTATTTCCTTCCAGTGATTTACTAATGACAAATAAGTGCATTCATAGCTTTTGTCGTGTTTGTGAACGGACAGCAACCTGTCTGAGCTCCCCAAAGCCCATCTTTTCATCACCATCATCAAACGGAGTAACAAAAATTTGATCTTTTTTATTTTTTTTTGCCGGTTCAGGCTATATTGAGTCTGATTCATTAGTTGATGTCATGATGCACTCACATCTTTGAAATGAAAATGGGAGTTTCCGACTCAAGACGCTTTTTTGTTGCACACATAAGAATCCCCCAGTTTCCCCCCTAACATCGAGTCGAGGCCCCGGCTTGACCATGGGCGCAAATGTTGATGTGAAACAAAAAACAGCAGACATAACTGCCACCTGCAGGACAGAAGTGTATTTCCTCCAAAGAGGTCTGATTTGTCTTTCTGATCTCTGCATTGCTCTGCGTCTCAGGCTGCTGGGCTTCAACAGAATCCCCCCAGTGGTCGGTCGTCTCATCAACGTCACCAGTGAGATCAGAGAGATTACCACTGACCGCAAGCTGTTTCGCACCTTCTTCACTTCCCCTGGTATGCCACCCCCTACCCCGCTGTGGGATTTTGTTATTCTGTAATACTCTCAAGACCAAAGCCACTTGAATGTCCGACTAGTAAAACGTGTCTCTCTGACTCTCCCTAGCGGGGAATGTGTGTTTCTATGGTCAGTGTGAATACTACTGCTCAACGGAGCACCCGCTGTGTGGGCAACCGCACTCACTGGAAGTATCCTTGGCAGCCATGCTCCCCGACCTCAGCCTTGCTCCTCGCAGGTCTTGGAGGTCACCATGGAGGCGGTCCTACAGCCGCACCAAACTGGCCCAGTGAGTTCTCCGCCTGTGTCAGATGGGTAGAAATGTCAGTCGCCGCGCTTGCGTTGTTCAGACTCATTCAACTGTGAACATGTGTGTGACAACAGGGAACAATTAAATGCAATTAAGTGCAATTGCACATCCATTACAGTAGGTGGCAGCACGTGCACAGAGAGTATGAACATTGTGAAAGATATGCAGCAGATGTATCTTTCTTTTTATGTTGCTTTTTTTCTTTCATGTTTACAAGGATACAATGTAAGCAGAGGTGCATTTATAACAATTTTATAGAAAATTCTGTTGTGCCAGATGGGAAAAAGACCCTGCATACTGTGACACTGTCAAACAGACGCCTCCCTACAACCACGGCACCAGACTGGTGGATGTGATCGACATGGCTATATTGGACTTCCTCATGGGTCAGTCTCGACGTTCCGAATTCAGTCTCAACACTTTTAAATCCCATTGTAAACATTACGGCATTTTGCCATCTCTAATATTAAAAAAAGTGTAATTGAAAATTGGAACAATGACAAAACTTGACATAGAATGAAACCTATCAAAGTCAAAGGAGGCATTGCTTTTTTTTCCCAGGCAACATGGATAGACATCACTATGAGACATTTGAGAAATTTGGCAATGAAACTTTCCTGCTGCATCTGGATAATGGACGAGCGTGAGTACAGTCCCATCATATCCGACAGCTACCATCATATCCTATAAATAAGCACTGATCAAAAATCGCCACCTTTAAAATCAGATCCCAACATTTAGTTTAGGATTGTCATTTTGTGAAAATGGTCTTAATTCTTTCAGTGCTGTATTGTGCAAAAATATGCTACCTGATGAAGTATTCCCCAAGTGCATGTCGGTCGCTCAAATTTCAGAGCTAATGTCACATTGTTGTCATTTTGACTGAATTAAGCATGCAAGAAATGAACCCACAGTTGCTCTCATTGCTTTGAGATACATTTAACCACATAACCACGACAATCCAAATAATGCTTCATCAATTATTGGTTGGTCAGTGAATCTTACAAAGCTTGCATCAAACACAGTAAGGTCGAACAATCCTTGGCAAAACACTAAGTATCCATGCACTAACTTTTGCTAATATTTTGCAGGTTTGGACGACACTCTCAAGATGAGCTATCAATTTTAGCTCCCTTACAACAGTGCTGCAGGTAAAGCTAGGTTTGCCTTGTTCACTTGGTGCCAGTCATGTTGGAACAGAAAATACAATTTTACCACAAAGTTGGAAGTGCACAATTATAAAAAAAATAAAATAAAAACAACACTCGTAACCACACCCCAGTGAGTTGTTTGATCAATTAATTTGATCTATTGTTTTATTAATGATATTTTTACAATGAGAAAACAGTGTGAAGAGAATGTGAGCTATCAAAATGCTGGCTTTTGACTGTGTTTTCAATTTGCTCTCTTCCTACCTGTACAGGATCCGTCGCTCCACCCTCCTTCGGTTGCGTCTCTTGTCCGATCCATACTTCCGTCTGAGTGATGTCATGCGACAGTCGTTGGCCCAGGATCCTCTTGAAGCTGTTGCTCCACTCCTGTCCGAGGCACACCTTGCCGCTTTGGACCGACGACTAGCAACTGTCCTGCATGTGGTGGAGACCTGTGAAGAGCAACACACTGATGTCATTTTCAATGATTTAGGAAAGTACGAAGTATATGAGCAACAAATAAAATAAGGCAAAAACAACGGGTCTAATTTATTTAAATAAAATAAATGAAGGTTATTTAAGAAGGTGGAAGCATGCATATATATTGAGAGGGGAAGTAAAAATAAACCATAATCTTATAAGTGGGATACACTGTGTTCAGAAGTCACATTTCAATATTAAATGCACTATTACATGGTAGTCAGAACACACCTGCCACTATTTTAAGTACCCCTGTTGGACCATAAATAAAGCTCAGTTGTTCTAGTAAACCTTTCCTGGCTGGTTTTTTTGCTTTCAAACTGACACTAAGATTTTTTTTTGACGAGAACTACTGACTGGTGTTTGGATTAAGTGCAAGCTAAAAGCATTGCGACAAGGGCACGCAATGTTTTCATAAGGAATCGAAAAATAAAACCTCATTTTATGCAGCTTGTGCAAAAGTATTTAGGGCGATATTATGCAGGAGCAACTGGTTGTATTGGACGCGTTAGCTTTGAATAAAAGTGCAACGCTGCCCCCTACCGATGATTAATTGATGTCCAGTGTGAACTCTGCAATTTTTTAGGATTCCTCGCGTCAAGAAAAGATCGATAAACAAAACGCCACGCAAACACGTGAGCGAGATGGTCGTTTTTTTTTACTAGCACAAAAGAAAAGTTGTAGATTGTAACTACATCACTGTTTTTTTAACGAGGGGAGGAATCATTTTCACTTTCGAAACGTCAGTGGCCCAGTGGGCAGTGGCCTCTTCAGCTCACCAGAACATGCCTGTTAGCACCTTTCAACATGTTTTCAAAAATCGATCTACTTCCTCTCATCTAGCAAGAACGGTGTTTGACCGCCATGAATAATTAACTATCTTGGCGAGTAGAAGCTGGTTGGCGTTTCGCAGTTTGATGGATTTTCCGGGAGATGAAGAACTGCTGCGATTCTTCCACTACTCCAAGGCTGAAATGTCGTGCATGGAAAACCCACACACATTTATACGCCAACTCAGAGATTACGATCTGATTCCGGAACACAGCTACAAGGTGAGGCGGAAGAAGCCTGAACCAGTACAGGACGCGATGCTGAACAAGTTCTTACGAAGAACGTGTTTGGTTTTCGACCGGAAAAGAGCCAATTAGGAGTTACGTCATTACGTAACAGCAAAGCGTCCAAACCTCACTGCCTACGCCGGCGTTTACCCAAGAGCGCCTGCGCTATTATTATTATATAATAATAATTATTATTAGTAGTAGTAGTAGTATTAAAACTACAATAATAATGCGCTGTGAGCATCTGCTCGGCAATTTAGCACATGACCGATTATACTTGTATGTAGTACAGTACAGTATATAAAAATCAGGGACGTGCAATCGGCACACGCTTATCTCGTTCTGAATCATTGTAGATGATCACGAGGCTGGCTGCGAGTCGGAGATCGCGTGCCATCTGGGCAAATCCCCGATCGCTCTTCTGGTGGGACACAATTGTGCCGGAGTACACGCTCAACAGTTTGTACAAAACTTCAGTGTTTCCAGGGAGTCATTCCTCTACGTCTGCGATCGTCATGACAACGCCGTCCACCGTCCCTGCCCCCTCCATGTCCCACTTAGGGGATCTGTACATATTAGATGAGACAAAGATAAATAAGACACAGTGAAATATTTGCATAGACAAGGAGAGAGTGATCGGGCGAATGAGCCCATGCCACTAAAACTCAGGAACTGCCTTCCCATACCGGGCACTACACGACAATACTCATGACGATGAATCTTTGTTTTGAACATTTCGGTATTTGTGTGTGTGCAGAAAGTGAACCGGACAAAGAGCAAAGAGGCCTTGAAGAAAGGCCTCTATGAGATTCTGGACTGGTTGGAGAGAGAGCGACCACGGTCCATCAAGATGTTTTGGAGGTGTGTCCTCAAGGAGACCATTGTCAACCAATACCCCACCCTGAAAGCGTTGCGCAACAGTCTCCAAGATGGTATGACACATTTCCATTGTTGTCGGACTAAAATGTCTCAGGTGGACATGTTGTAGTTCCGGCGGTACCGTATTGCATGTACTTCTGCACATCTGCCTCACTGGTAACGTACAAGGCCTCGAGCGTCACATAAGCTTTGTTAGGCTCCAGCGACACAGAACAGGTTAAATGGTTGAAAATAGATTGCTATTAAACAGGGGTTAATCTAAACTCCTTCGGCTGACCGCAGACGGAATGTCGTGCCACTCCGTGTTCAAGTCTAAAAGTGGAGTGGAGTGGAGTGGCCGTTTTTTGCTCTCATAGGTGTAATCTCCAGAAACTTTTTGTCCAACTGGAGTCGGACTTTGAGTCCTTGATTGACATTGGATATTGAATCTTGTCTGTTGACGTCACCAGGTTCCTTTCAGTTGGATACACACCTGTTTAACTGCAAGCCACAGGAGGAGACTCCTGTCAGTGAAAGGAAGGAGCCCCCTGAAAATGAGAATATAGAGAGGAGGCAAGAAATCTCAGTGTCAAAGAAGAAGAAAAACAAAAACAACCACTTGTGCAGTGACGAGGAGCAGCCCTCACAATCGTCTCCATCACCACAGAAAAGTCCATTTAACGGCAACAGACAGGAGGAGACCGACGTCGGGGAAAGGAAGGAGCCATCAGAAGATGAGAACATAGTCAGCAGGCAAGAAATGCCGGTGCCAAAGCAAAAGAAGAAACGGAAAATCAACAATCAATGCAGTGGGGAGAAGGAGCCCTCGCAATTGACTTCCGCGCCAAAGAAAAAGAAAATATTGTTCTGTGAGTACCGTAAATGCTGACAAACTGCCACATGATGCTTTATATTTGGACATAGAATCTTTATTATCAATGCAATTGCTGTTTTTTTTTTTTGCCAATTCTATATTTTTTTCCAGCCTCTCCAGTTAAGGGGGATAAGAACGACATCTGGACATGGGCCATCTATAAGTCCGGCCTTCCTGTGACCTGCGGAAACTCGAAAGGGACACTGAACCAAGAGAGATTTAGAAAAGGTTAACAGGCAAACTTGATTGCATGAATCATCCTGTAAAGTCACCCACTGAATAGTCTTTCTGAATCTTTTACAATTTAAGGGCAGCCATGCATTTGGGTCAACAGTGAGTGGCTTACTCCCCATGAATTTGAACGTCTCGGGGGGAAGAGCAGTAACAGGAATTGGAAGAGAAGCATCCAATGTATGGACAAGCCCCTTGAAAAGCTTTTGAAGGTTTGAGGATTTGATTGACAA
Source organism: Hippocampus comes (assembly GCF_001891065.2). Classification (NCBI taxonomy): domain Eukaryota; kingdom Metazoa; phylum Chordata; class Actinopteri; order Syngnathiformes; family Syngnathidae; genus Hippocampus; species Hippocampus comes. Next base: position 393,644 of record NW_017805503.1, read on the forward strand.
CTTTTACTGTCATGTGCAGAATCTTACGAGATCGAATACGAAAACAAACAAAAAAAGGAACACGGGACGTTCATAACAGTTTGCTGTCTTCACTGAACTGCGGAACTGTGGACACCATTCAGACGTAGCATCCAAACATTGTGTTTTGTTGAGCGAATATTCTTACAAACCAGGCTCAACACCTGAATTTTAATTTGTAAAAGTCACAAATCCAATGTGGGGACTGAGCAATACTATCAATTTGCGAAAAAATATGAAATTTGGACATTTCTGTCCGACAGTGCCAATATTGCAAAGCCGCAAGAATGAAGAATTTGTTTGAAGATTTGGTGTCTATTGAATTACTTGAGCTACACATCAAACCTACAATTACTGAGTGGCACCGTTTTAGAGAGTACTAATGCTAATGCTTCACGGCATTACCTTTCTCCGCTTATGTAGCTAAATGGAGCATGATTGTTTTTGTAAAAGCAGAGTTCTTCATGAAGCTCTTGCACAGAGTCCATGTCCTGTTTAGTTGCATAGAAAATTACATTTTGGTTGGTGTCTGTGGAATCAATTCCAGAGAGGACATTTGCAATGTGACCGCTTCAGACGGAGGGCTAAAAAGGTAAGAACCCACTACAAAAAAAAAAAAAAAAAAAAAAAGTGATATTTGTGTTTATTTTTAAATTCATGTCTATTCATGTCTTTATCTTCCTGGGCCAAGAAGTTAGTCTTCACCAGCGATGATGACAGTAATACAGGTTTGTTATTTGAGTGTGAAACATCTGAGATGTTTTTAAATTGCACCCTTGACGATTAGTACAAACAAGAAAGAAAATAGATCACAGAGTACTTAACATCCGTCAGATTCGAACCACGATTATGAATCAGACAAAGACAGTGAAGTGGATCCGAAGGAGATGCCCAGCAGCAGCCAGGCCACAAACCGGGACAAGTCGGTGTTCAACGTGACGTGTGGAGCAGTCGCAGGCAAATTATACAGACAACGATTTGCATCAGGTAAGGAATCCAGGAAACCTGAGCGTATGCTTCCTTCAAGCTCATTTAAGGTCGTCGGAGATTTACCTGCAGACACTTTGTCTCATCGACAGGGACGTGTGGTCTGAGCATTCGCACCGACACCTGCTGGAGGACCCCGGCAGACTTTGCGAAGGAGGCACTGGGCAGTCAGAATGCCTCCTGGAAGAAAGACATCCTGTGGGAAGGCAAGTCGCTCGGTGTTGTTACTCAGGTAAAAATCGACTTTGTCTAAAATACAATATTAGGATATATGACATTGCAGTCGATGGAGACGGTTCAGTTATTCTCTCGCATACAATGCAAATGTCCAGAAAAAATGGCAGTAGAAATAGGAAATAGACTTGGACTGGTCCAGACTCAGAATGCGAGATTTGACATAATAAAGAGCACACCGCCAGAAATCAAACACGCTTAATCCACATTTATTTGGAAATTCACATTATTTTGAAATTAAATTGTTCCTTCCCGACTTTCTTTTTCTCCCAAAATTGCTTTTGCTGTATTTGATCATTGTTTCCTTTCCGACGTGACGCTAATTGTCGTTTATGGCAATGAGAGCATATCAGTGATTGACGACGGTTGCGGGTTTTTATTGTTGCCGCGGTGATAACGACACGCATAAGGAAAAGGCAATGCTAATTATTATGGTCTATTTCAGGAAAACCTCTTGAGGATCCACCCACTGCTGTGTCAGTGCAAACTGTGCAAACCGAGTGATAGTGATCTGGTAAGACTCTTCTCATTAAAACCCAATTTCTTTTTTTTTCAGTGTTGTGGCAAAGATATACCGTAATCGTATCTTATACTGTACAGGAGGAGCAGAAAAACGACGACGAGTGTTTTGTGTGTAAGAGTGAGGGAAAGCTAGTCGTCTGTGACCGCTGCCCGCGTTCCTTCCATGCAACGTGTCACCTGCCTTACATCGACGACAACATTTTGAGGTGATCGCAATTCATTGTATTTGCGCACCTGATCCAGATTCTGCTGAGTTCGATCACATTTGTTTTTCATGTCACCAAATGTATAATTTATTCATTTATTTTTACTCATGCAGTTAATTATTCCTTCATATTGTGGTCTTAAAATCACAAAATAGGACGGGTCGGCTGAAGAGTTTCCCTGTGAAACCATGGCCCTAATTTAAAAGTGGCCCGCTGTAAAAAATAAACTGTAAAGCCACTAAACATGAACTTATTATTCAAATGTGTTACGGTATATCATACCATGAATATCCAGAGCCAGAGCCTTTTCTGGCAAGGCCATCACATCATGGCTCATGGTAGCCTGACAGGTTCATCATCCAAAAAGGCTGAATGTAGGACCCTTAGAAAAGTAATGTTCACATTTTTGTAATACTTTTTTGGGGGGGTATAAAAAGGTGATGTGGATATGTTTACACAGTTACAACAGAGAGTGGATTTGTACCTTCTGCGTCTTCTCGGCGGCTCGAGAGTGGCGCTACAGTGACGAGTTGGAAAGCGATTCATTCCTGTCCAAACAAATATCCAAACACTTGATGGTGAGCACAACTGCCACTGTGTCACTCACTTGTTCCTGTTTTATCGATAACATTCCCCCGTCTTCCCCTTTAGGAGTGCCAGTACCTCCTCCTCTTTCTGCTTAGTGCTGATGATGAACAGTTTTTTGCAACAAATCCATGTGGCTCCGTAAGACCCCGCTTTCTGTTTTTTGTCACGCGCAAACGCGGTGTCAGAATAGTTATCCAAAAAAACAGGTCACGTGTTTGTGCTTGACACTCACAGCTGAAAGACTACGCCGCTGTGGTCCAGACCCCTATGTGGCTACACAAAATTGCCGAAAAGCTCGACAAGAACCACTACCGCTACGTTGCTGAATTTGTATCTGACATCCAGCTCATTTCCTCCAACTGCGCTTTGTATTACAAGGTGAGAAACACCGCCGGGACAAAAACTGTTGATTCGGTTTGACTTGTCAAGCACCATGTTGTTATCTTTTGCAGACTAACCCTCACTTCCTCAGCATGGGATCCAGACTGAAAACGTTATTTGATGAAGAACTTAAGAATGCCTTCTAAACTTTCAAGGACATTTTTCCGAGAGAGAGAACATATAATGAATCCCCCGCATATTTGCTTTATGACATTGCCAAATTCACTGAATTCCAGATGTCTTTTTTTCATTGATCACTGAAACACACACCTATTCACTGTTTTAAAAATAATTACTTTGCTGGCATCTTTGTGCCAAGGAACTATGGTGATTTGAATTCAGTTTTGACAAAAAGTGCTTGAACATCAACTTATGCCATTTGTCGAAAATTATAAACCACTGTCAGTTATTCCATCAATCACTCGCAGATTTTCGCATTTACGGTGGGGCTTGTTCGCGATCCCCTGCAACTAGCGGGGGTTCATTGCATGTGAATTTCTTGTGTTTTACCGCAGTATATATACACTTCTGCATTTTAAACCTGCGTTGGCTGATGTTGGTGCAAATGTCAAACCTGCTAATTCAGAAGAGAAACTACATAGCCTGCAGCAAAAATAATAAAGTATATTATTTTAACTTCTGATGTTTCACTGTTTAATTTGATGATGTGCCTCGTGAAATTTGTTATTCACCAATGACAGGCAGTGATCTGTGGACCTGGGCCTTCACTGGGTATTTAAGTGACCTAATCCACCTCTTAATAACACCATCACATTGATAAATAATGTACAAAAGCGCTCAAGAGTATATTTAGTTATCTGTGGCATTCTGGAGCTAACGGAGGCGTTTCTCGTATTTGAGGATGACAATTACTCGAGCAAGAAAACAGTTACCTTGACTTTGTGTTGTGGCCGACAGGCGTCGTTTTTGTTGACGGGGTGTGGTTGGGCGCAGCCCCGATGCATGGCACTTTTGGCCACGAATGGCCCGGCCGTTCAGGAATCTCCTGAAATCCCTGCTGTGGAATGAAGACAATAGACTGTTGGGGTAAAAAAAATCTGAGCCATTTTATCTCAGCTGTAAATGTAGGTCCGTGCTGCTGACGGTGTTTGGGCCAGCAGAGAAGGCCTTGAAAGCCCTGGAGTGCCTTTTAGTGACGTCACAGTTCGCAGCGAGGCCGGGCCGACTGCGCAGCCGCTCTGCGCATTCGTCAGGCTGTGGGCAGCCGGAGCGCAGCCATTTCTGTGCCCCTCTTAACACACATTCTCTCACTTTCTCCCCGAGTGTCTCTCTCGCTCTCTCTCTCTCTTTTACACATACACATCGAGGTCGTGTGTGTACCTGTCCATCACCACGCGTGCAACGTGGAGGAACAAGCGCTGCTACAACGCATCTGGATTCGTCTGAAATCCGCCATCTCTAAACTTTCTCCCAATTGAACGCCTGCGCAGCCACCCACTCTCTCTAGGTTAGTGCGATTCTTTGTGCGCGTGTGTCCGCAATGGAGCCCTTCGTTCCACAACGAACCAGCTGCGACGCAGCAACAGTGCACGTCAAAAGGGAGGAGGGAGATGTAAAGCAATCTGCGCTAGTTTTGGGCAGCCAGGGCTCGCCTGCGCCTTGCAGCGATCCTGCATACGGAGGAGGAAGAGGCGGGCTGGTTGACGCTGCAGAGGAGCTGAGGGCACCGTCGACGCTCCACGCAGCTTCCACCACTACTTCTGATGTACATCTGTGTGAGTGCTCACCTAAGCTCTTTTGTTTTATTGTGTTATTCGTTGATTGATTGATTTTACTGTATCTATTTTTAATCACGCATTCAAGTGAGATTTGGAGACAGGGGGGCCACCAGATGGCGCTGTTTCTCTTTATAATATCGTCAAAGAAGAGCACATGTACTGTACTGTGCTGTCGTGTACTGTCAGTTGGTTGTGAGCGTTTTCGAAAAATACATTTTATTGAGCTACATACTTAGACTGTCCATGCCCTAATGTGTTTGTTTAACAGTCATTTCCATCGCCCCTGTTTTGCATTTAGAGCAGCCCCGTGGGCGTATTTGGCCCTTGCAATAGAAGGGGTGGCGAATTAGGATTTCCCTCCGAGGGATGTTCTGACTGAAAATCATTTGACTAAATAACCGAAGCATATTATTACATACACACATTCACCCCTGCATTTCATTGTTATTATTTTAACAACAAATTACGTTTTAAATAAGCCATACAATTGCAACACTTTCTTGTGTATACCTGTACTATCTGCTCAGTTTATGTTGAGAAAACATTTGGTGAAAAAAAATTAAATGGTTACGTGTCGAGGAGCAGTTTCTGGAGTACTAGTCCAGGTACGCCATCCTCAATGTCACTGAAATCAATTTCTTCTCCATTCTGATTGCTCACTTGGAACTTCAGCGGATCAACTTGACAGGCGTGTGTTCATGCCTTAATGCAGCGAGTTGCTTCCATTTGATTGCTAATCAATATGTGCATTAACGAGCAGTGGCCAGGGAGCTCACTGGGCTCCAAGTGTGCCTGAATATAAACAGGTTGTCGGGCACTTTAGTACTTTGAGCGAGTCTGTTTGGGCGCTATAACTTGTGTACAACAAACCCGACGTTTAGTCTTTGGTATGTAATTCAAATCCTTAGCAAGTTTCCTTACTATTTTTTTTCCCCCCAGCATCAGCGATGCCATCCGCTCCTCCCCCCAGTTCCGATTTCTCCTCCAAGGCTGTTTTGTGTCTGATTGACGCAGTCGGCCGCCGCTGGGGCCTGTATGAGACCCGGGAGCGCTCGCAGCTCTTCCAGAGCGTCCAGGAGGAGTTGGCCGCCAAGGGGCACTTCCTTCCTGTTGAAAGGATCCGCCGCAAGTGGAACAACCTGATCGTCACGTACAAAAGGGTCAAAGATCGCAGTCGAGAGACAGGACATGCTAAGACATCCTGGGAGTTCTTTGATGTGAGCATTGTGGTCCTAAAAGCGATTTTTTTTTTTTTTTTAGTTATGGCAAATCATAGATGGCAAATGTTAAGTAAACATATTCCAAATTAATCAGTTTTTTGTACATTCACACAAAAAAAAAAAGTCGAATCAAAACTGAGAATGAGTGGTTTTCGAAACCGGGAATGTTCACGCAATTCGAGCAGCTTATAAATAAACGCAAGTTATATGCAATCCAATGCTTGTGTCTGTGTTGCAGCTGATGGATGCGACGCTCTGTGACACTGTGGGTTCTTACATCAGTAGCAACAAACGCGGCAAAGGAGGAGGAGGTGGAGCCATCGTCACACAAGCCTCAGCCAAGGTCGCACCTCGACTGCACGTCCCGCCGCCCACCACTATCGTCCGCCCCAATGGGAACTTCCCCACAGCTGTTCAAGTGGAATCAGGGGTCAAGTGTCTGGCCGATGCCTGCAGTAGCAGCACTGCTGCTATTGCATCAAAGTCGGCTCTTCGCCAAACAGAAAGTCCGGACCTCAAACCGCTGATAGTCCTTAACAGTGATATTGTCACAGCCAACCTTCATCTGGCCTCCACTGATCCAGCCCAAACTTTTATCTCCTCACCTTGTTTCACACAAGCCGCCTCCCCATCTCTCGTGTCCACCGTCAACACAGACCCAAACGCATCCCGTAAAGCTGCGCCCTTCCCGGCAGAGGTCGCATGCTTCCATCGTGGCAACAACCACAACTTCGCTTCCAATTTCTCTTCCACCTACTCCTCACTTTCAGCCTCCGTTTCCACCTCGGCCATTTCAGGACCTGAAGGCCACAAGGGAAATGAGGCGCAAAGCGGCTCCTTCTACGACCAGGAGATATTAAAGCAAAGGGAGGCGCAGACTGACCTGGATTGCGTGGCTCGCGTCCGGATGGAAGCCAGAGAAAGGCGGCGCGAGAGGAGGGAGATGCGAATGGGGAGGTCCCTGTGCAGGATTGCTACGGCCCTGGAGCTGCTCTCCTCCAAACAAGACACTGTCATTGCCCTGCTACAGAGGCTGGCTGATAGAAAGTGAAGAAGAGCTCATGTTAATGGATGTGGCAGGAAGGGTTCGCCACATGTCAATCCATGTTGATTTGTGTCATTTCATTAATATGTACTGAACGCATACTATGCACACACATTTTCCGATGTTTGTTTTGAGAGATTTTGTCATCTTCCAATGAAACATGGTGGCGGCAGCATTATGCTCCGGGCCTGTTGCTGAACAGTTTGCACAAAACCTTCAGGCTTCTGCTAGAAGGCCAAAATAAAAGTCAGGAAGAGCTGAAATTGAATTCACTACTTTAAATGCTCGGAGGTGTGTGCTGACTCCCCACTGTTTGTGAACACATCTTGAGTTGCAGTTACAAGAGGGGTGTGCACACTTGTGCAACCACATTTTTCAATTATAATTTTTTTTTTAACTTCCCCTCTCAAAATTATTTTTGTCTCGTTTTTTTTTATAAAAAGGGGTGAAAAGTTCTTGGATTGAAGCTCATTAGATTGTTGATATGTACCTAATCAAGTGTCAAAAAGGGTTTAAGTTTCCCATGTCAGCACAATAATAGATATATTCCAGAAACAGTATTTATTACAAAGTATCAGCATCGTGCGCCACAGATCACAATTACACCACGTCACTTTAAAGATTGATTGTCCCTTGTGGTGACTATTCTGTCATAATTTCGTCATCTGCTTCCTCATCGTCTTCATCAAAGTACTTTTCCTCTGCATCTCTGTTGACGATGTCAAGGTTGTCATAGTCTGGGTTCTCGTCCACTTCGCTGGCATTAGGACACAAAAGCACATCATTGATACATTTTTTTTAAAGGGAAAAGGGAGAATTTGCAATATTCTAAGCGTATTCTCAACTGAGATAAATAATTCTACTCGAAGAAAATGCTCTCAAAGATGCAGTATAAGACAAAAAAAGCAAATAAATATGAATTTTAAAAAAAGGCTTGATGTCTGCTGCTTGAAAATAACATGCACACGGACCTGTAGTTGAAGTCCGTGTCTTTGCCATCAAGGAAGCGTTGGTGCATCTGACTGATGAACTCCTCCCGAAGAAGCGCTTTCTCCTCAGAGGTTGGCTCCCAAGTATTCTCCTGGACTGCCTCTTCTTCGTTGGGAATGAGAAAAAAAAAATAATAAAACGATAAAAACTATCACCTCAGTAATATCAAACTGTAACCATTGTCCCCACTATGCGTTTCTCGTCTTCTAACAAAAGCTCAACAAGCGTCTCTTGCCTTCATCTTCCTCCTCCTCCTCCTCCTCCTCCTCCTCCCGTGCACCCTCCTCTCTATCTTGTTCCTCCTGCAGACGACACTGGATAAGCCGCTCCTGGTAGGAGTTGAGGAGGAGGTGCGACAGCCCACCCGCGGCTCCCTCTGGTGCCGCCCCTCCTTGCTGTGCATCACCCAGCATGGACTCTTGGGAGCGCTCTAACACCTAAATTGTGAGTTACAATTTCATTCGTATTGTCAGGAAACTATTGCCATTTTGGTGAGGGGCTCATTTATCTAACAGGAAAAGTGTCATTAGAGTATACTGTCAACAACAATGTCAGTAAGAGTGTACAGTTTGATTTCATTCCTGAGGGGCGGGAAAAAAACTACACAGCATTGCTTTGTGTCATCATATAAGCAAAAGTGTTTTTCGCAAAGATGACTTGATTAATATATAGAACTTTTTCCTCTCACAGTTGAATTTTTTTTCCCTTTATGTTATTCACTCCTATAAGTCAAAGTGAGATAAAGTTAGAACAGAAGATATAAAAAATAAAAATAACGATTAAATCAAGTATGTTGTTACCTCATCATCAGTTAGGTACTGTCCTATATATTGTTCATACAGCAGTGGCTCCCTCGTTCGCATTTGTTCTTCACTGAAATAGAGGCCCTCTGAGGAAAGCGTGAAAAAAGAAATCGACATCATCTGGTTAACTGGGTGAACAGCAAAACAATCTCACAAAAAGGGTGCAAGCACTTTTTATCCAGTTTTAGAAAAGAAAAAAAAAGGCGCTACCTTTCTGCAGGGCCCTGAGTGCAGCGTAGCGCTGGTTTCGAACTCTCGTCTTGTGGGTGGTTGCTGCTGCTTGCCTCTGGATCACTTCGCTGTAGTGCCCGGCCCGTGGGTCAGCGCTGACATGGGAAAAAGCCGACAGATGCTCGGGCTTCAAGCATTTCTGGAAACGTGGGAAATGAATGAGGTGAGGTTGAAACAAAGCGTTGAAAATAACAAGTGAACACGAGAGTTCCAAAAAAAAAGTTCGAGAGTTCCAAAAAAAAAGGTTTTAATGTTTTGTATTTCTTTTTCCTGTCAGGCGTAAGAGTTGAATCAGTACTTCTACTTTTACCAGAGTCTTTTTGATGACACAGGCGTTTGTAGCCAACTTCAACATAAGTACAGGACATGAGCACTTTTGCCACCTCCGCTGATATGGATTGATTGTGTCGACAGAAGGACAGATGGAGAATGGCGCACATACGTGGTAGCGCTCCAAGAAGACCAGTGGTTTGCTCCTGTACTGATGCAGTAGCTCCTTTGTACGTTCCTCGGTTGTCAGTTCAGCATCTCCTATCTGCTGACTCTTAACTTGGCTTCCACTTGCAACTACAGCCTCCAACAAGGCGTTGACTTCAGCGGGGACATCTTGGAACACCTTGAGGTCACATTAAAAGTCAATTGAATGCGGTTGAGTGCTCATTTTACAAAGACAGTAGTGGAAGTCAAAGTACCATTTCTTTTAACTATACCGCAGCGGATTTTTCAGATAATTTCCTTGAGTATAGGGCGGCAACAAAATCCGTAACTTGTAATTTGGCACATTAAGACAATTAAAAATTAAAATAAGGTATCCAATAATTAATTGATTCTCAAAAATAACTATTTAGCTAATCAATTAGTTGTCGATTAATCTACTACACTAGCCTATGTAGGCTTTTGACAGTTTTATACGTAGTTCTCAGTAATAATTCAATTCCACAATTTTGAGTGGAATTCTATTTTCATTGTGCCAAGTGACCAAAATGGGTATTGTATACAACTGAGTTCTTGTACTTCAGTACATTTTAGTCTATCCATATTTTTGTTTACATGTACTAAAAAAGACAACAATTAGTACTTCAATTATTTGACCTGCCTGTACTCCTACTAAAAGTACCGAGTATGAATACGTTGGCCATCTCTGTACAAAGCTAAGCTTTTGGCTCACCTGGGAATCTTGCGGTGGTTCTGGATGTTCTATATGGGGAACACGGGGCAGTATCACGAGTTCCTGCGGTACTGTGCATTGGTCCTCCTTTACGCATTTATCGGACGGCGTGGGTTGTATTTTGACCGGAGGTTCTGTAATTTCACCCCACATTGCTCAAGCGTACGTTGCCCAAAATTAATGTTAGCCGGTTGCTTGTTGATGTACTGATGTACAATCACTGGCACAGGAAATTGTGGTGACCCTCCACATTAAACATTATCACACGAAAGTAGTTTTATCGAAAACTGTACACAAAGTGCTGTTAAGGGGCGCCGCCATATTGGTCCGTCACTATTTTTGTTCCCCGGAAGTCACTGACACGCATAAATATGGCCTCTCCTGTTTTTTTTTTTTTTTTTAATGCACATTGCGCCGCGCGTTGTACGCGCACCCTGCATGGCTTGAAACCATTATTTGAAACCCAAACTACAAACCGATGAAGACTTAATTTGGAACACAAATCCTTTTTTATAAACACTATTTCGAAACCCTACTTTGAAAGCTAACGCTTACGCTTACTCGAAGCCCTATTTTGAACACCAATCCTGAAATCCTCCATTAATCGAATATTTATTGAATTATACAGGGTGTTCTTTAATTGTTCACTGATTTACACACACACACACACACACACACACACACACACACACACACACACACACACACACACACACACACACACAAACACACACACACGCACGCGCACACGCACACACATATGGCTTCAGGTGCATTATGGCTGCATTTACATAAATTATATTACACATCAGTATGCACAGACCTGAAACTATTGTCAAACAACCAACAACATATCTGCACCCCTAAACACACACAAGTGCACGGCAGACAAGTGAGATAATCCGTGCCAGCCAGCTCTACGGTTGTGGCCTTATCGTGAGTAATGGTGTATTAACGTCCTGATTCGTTCCCCCTTCTCTTGTTAGACTTTCAAGTTTTCACCTAGGAATACCATCACCATCTTCTTGCATACAAACACTCATAAATATGACACTATTTTCGTGAATCAGTGCAGGAAAAAAAAAAATCACATCATGTCTTCCGTCCATCCTGCCACTATTAGCCAAATAGGCCAGTTTTACTATGGACAAGCACCATAAATTGGTTTTAATGCACACTGACAGGTTTGAAAAAAGATCTTGTTTTTTCAGCCCTCTCTCACCTTTCCATCTCACATCATATTATCTAGTGTCACAACGGATGGAGCCCAGTAATTGAGATGAACGGAACTGTCAATGAGGGCAACAGAGATCTCATCATCTGTAGGGCATACAGGCAGTACAGTATTCACTTGGAAGGAAAGAAAGCATTTTTAGAAACAGCAAGAAACATCTCATGGCGAAAATTTACAGGGAACCTAAATACACACGTGATTAACACACACACAACTTTCCAGAGACTTTGTGGAATTAGTGGGTGATATGTTGTGCCCAAAATGTTGCATTTTCCATAGTTGGGAAATAGTTAGGAGCTGAGATTTGATTATATGTTGTAAATGTTTGTGAAGTGTTTTTGCGGGGAGAAGATGAATGTATGATGCATGTAAAAGTTAATTTTAATTTGCAGTATTCCCCTGAGAATGATTAGGGGCTACAAATAACAGTTCAAGCTTAGATAGAATGCGAGAAAAGAAGTCACACTTTTGGGACAGTGTGAATGAGTTGAAATACATCAAAGGACAGAAGATGTAGACGCAGGGTTCAGGAAGAGTTTATGATGGAGGCAAAAGAGACGCAACTGTGCACTTGCTGCATTCCTGGCATGGACAATTTAAGGGGATTTCAACTTTTTGGCATTGCGGGCAAACGCTTGCCTTCATCACAAACTTAGAGAGGACAATAACAACTCCCGATTCATCTACCCCCTCCATAACCTCCCCTTCATTTTTCCGATTTTTCATCATCTTACTTTTTGATTTCCATCCCTATCACACTCTGTCTCTCGCCACTGTCACTCATTCATTCATCCGTCCATCCTCATCCATCCCTCCCCTTCAAAAGTACGTTGAGGTACAAAAATCCCAAAGGGCCACATGACCTCTGCCCCCCGGTGGGTGGGTAGCTGGTCTGAGAGGGTTGACATCCCCTGGGGGTGGAGGAGCGAGTGTACCAACGGTCTTGACAGTGCTCAGTGACGTGAACTGAGGCTTGAGCAGGTACCGTCAGTCTTGCTCCGGGGCTGTTCATCCACTCACCCAAGTGACGTGGATGTCTACTATGCAGTCACGTTCTATTAGGACATTGGCACATTTGTGACTCCAGGACATGATATACTCAGACAAGCCCTTGATAGACAAGGAGCAATATTTGATTAGTTGTGTCTAAATTGACAACCCACGTTGTAAATTGACAATGAGCAATGAAACAGCCAATGAATTTGTGAAAATCTCACACACACACACACACACACGCACACGCACACGCACACGCACACACACACACACAGTATCATCTTTGTGAAGGGATAATAAATGGGTCCATACGGACAACGGTGATCTTTACACTCCCAGTTCACTGTGCTGCGGTCTAATATTATAAGCTGAGGCCAGACAACACCGGACCACTTCCTTGATTGATGCGTTGATGGGAAAAATGTGAGAGTCAATAAGCTACGATATGAGAGAATTATCCATCTCTGTCATCAGGACATAATAAAAGACTGTATTGCATTATTGCCGCTGGAGAACAAAGTTAGCGGGAAGAGACACACAAAGGACAAAACACAGACACACACGCCAGTAGGAGGAACGTCGTCACATGATTGAATCACGCAGTACCAAATCGGCCCCTTGTCATCTTTTCATCATGGCTCCCTTATTGACCAGCAGTATGGCCGTCAGTCCATCTGGATTGTGTAATTAAATGAGCAGCAAATGCCATCCTCAGTCGGGCAGATACAATCAGTCTCAAAATCTCTGCACAGATGATCCATGCGCATGCGCGATAATGACATGACGGTGTGATACCCTCGAGGGCAAATTCACGGAAACTTTATACATTAGCAGGGGCTGCGGGTACACTTAATGCAACGATAGTCACGCTTTACATGACTGATTGATCATGGACCCCAAAGTAGAGTTGAACCTCAATTGTCCTACGCTTCAAATGTCAAACAAACCTTCATCGAGAAACATGAGCGACCGTAGACTTTAAGATCAATGAGCATATCAAGGATTTTAATTAAGACAAGAAATACGTTGGCCCATCCACGGATCATAGAACAATTGAGCCCCCCCGCCCCCTTTCCTATTAGAGAACAGCAAGGTGTGCAAAATGCACCGAAACACAACATTATCACGACAACTACAGTTTAAGTGCCATTTCCACTATACCTTGATTGAATAGCCTCAAGGAAAAGTTAAAAAAACAACAACAATATAGATAATGTATGAACTTGTGACCCAATTGTCCCTCTTAATCCCCGAGAGCTGATGCTGAAGGCAGAGCAGCCGCATGTGAAACTCATGCCAGCCAATGATGTAAGCCATTTGTGCCACCTGCAAGCTGCTGCCTCAGCTACTCTTGGGTTTAAAACCAAACACAACTTGATTGCTTCTTAAATTAAATGCCGTTTACAGAATCAGAATCGCAAGTCGGCTTATAATGAGTCTGAATTTGTTGGTACATGCATGGCAGGATGTAATGGAAATCCGCCCTCGTACAATGGCACCGGGTCTTCAATGTAGAAATCCACTGGTGGAAAAAGTGAATGGGGGGCTCTTTTGTCATTGTCGATGCAATACGATTCCTATTAGGTGTCATGATCCGGGCTATTTTATTATTCATGACATGCTTTCCACACTTTGTCTAATGAATTGAAGGCACACAACGGGGGGAGTTCAGGTATCTTTGGATCAATTTCAGCAGGAGCGTTGCGCTGTGTTTGACAGCCACCATAGAAGCGAGTCAAACTTGGAACATCAGGCCAGCCTTAGATGGAGAATTCAGATTCGAGGGGGGGGGGGGGACAATAAATTGCATGTATGCTAAATTAAAAAAGAAAAAAGAAAGACTGTCACACCAATAAAGAATGACTCCAGTGACAAATTGAGAATGCAAATTAGATTCGGCCTCACCTGTTGAATTAGACCGAATTAATTCTGATTACATGGCACATCGGTCCAATTGGACATGAATGGCCCTCAGATGTAGTCAGAGAGGCAATAAAGCAATTATAGGAGGACCAGATTGGAATATTTAACTGCACCAAAATATGTGCCGACAGGTCGGAGAAGTTTTGATCCAAAGAGCGCAGAACCAAAAGAAAGGTGGGCCATTATCACGGCCCACAGTCTGGCTGTCTCACCTCTAATTGCTACCGTCATGTCGCTGCAAATAGCACACGATGAAGATGCGTGTGTGTGTGTGTGTGTGTGTGTGTGTGTGTGTGTGTGTGTGTGTACACATATATGTATACATATATACTGTATATATTTATTTATTTATTTTTTTTTTTGCAGGAGCATCCGCCAAGTGTGACTCAACATAATGCAAGAAGCTGATGTAGGTCAGGCGTAGACTGCAAACGAAATCCCTGACAGTTATTAGATTTATGCTGAAACCGAAGGCTACCGGGGGATTATACCTCAACATCAGCAGGCCAACCACTGCCGGCCGACATTAATGTGTGTGTCGCAATATGCAGAATCAAACCACGGGATGTTGGACTCTCAGGTTGTCAGAGTAACGTTGTCAGCAAAGACGTTTCATGCGCAGTGCCCGACTAATAATACACGGAAAAGGATGCAGGCATAATGTGAGATTTATGAACTGAAATATGATCATGTACAATTTTAACCCCACAAAATTTATCATTGGAACATTACTTGTGTTTAAAAAAAAAATTATATTAAGAATAATGACATTTGATAAGGCTATCAAGGGAGGGATTTCTGCATGGCTTATGCTACATGTTTGCACTTACCGAATGTGTGTGTGCGTGTGTGTGTCTGTGTGTGTGTGCGTGTGTGTGTGTGTGTGTGTTTGCGTGCATGCGCATACATGCGTGTGCATCCTTTCTCTCCATGTCTGTTTTTAAATTGCAGAGGCAGCATCACATGCCGTTTGACAGTCGACACACATCCTCCCTATGCTCAGCTAAAGTGCTAAACTCCTGCATGTGCGAGAGGCCCCACACGTGCACGCACACACACACACACACACACACACACGTGCAGTGTCTGTGCTCTGCCAGGTTCCCATCTGTTCATCACGACGCGCAGTACTTCTTGTCAGGATATCCGTCACCTTTATAAGTTTGATCTCACACGCCTGTCTGCCCATCTGCCTGTTTTAATGTCCGTCAATTAATCCCTCACATCCTCATTAACTCGCACAAAGGAAATGTGTTCTCAGACGTCAAGACGTGAGAGTGCCCTCCTTTGGCCTCTTTGCGAGCTTCAGGCTGTTTGTAAAATGCATTAAGGCAAGCTGCTTCGCACTCAAGTCGCAGTCAGTGTTTTTGTTTACGCGGCGCTTGCAGAGAGTTCAGCCTACCACGGTCCACTTATGATTATGGTGAATTAGATTCATACTTTTTGTTCTTGTGTTTTCAGGTTGCAACCGAGAGCGGCAAAATCTTTGCAAGTTTACCTGTGTACCTATGATGAAAATTGCAGTGATGAAGACTGAGAAACAAAAATATCAAAAAAAATGTAAACACACAGCGCAGACTGCAAAATGATACATGGACATTTTTGGCAGTCAATAATAGTTGAATGAGGCGATTTTAGGAAACACTTTTCATATTTTTGTCAGAAGTTAGAATCAAGAAAACTTTTGGTCAATTAACTTTCCCCATTTCATCTTCCAAGCGTGAATACACCCGTGTTGCAAACTCACTCAGTTGTTACCGCAGAGCAAATGAACACAACCGCTAATCTCCAGTGCGATAATTGTTTCGGATTAAGCCTCGGCGTGCACACATTGTCCGCAAACCCTCCGCTGTCATCAATATGCACTTTATTTCCGTCAGGCATCAGAGCAGACAATTGTGAGAATCTCAAAAGGTCTGCAGATCAAGTCAGGGAGCTGAAGCGGCTCCAACTCATTCAAGTTGCGTCTTTCCCATGATGGATAAAGTCTCATGATACATTCATGATGATTGTTTGAAATCTGATTGTTTCACTCAACTGCAATCTGTGTGAAATGTTGAAGTGTGGGAGTCTGCTCAAGGACAACTTCCAGGTATGCCTTATCCGATAATCCGCTTCAGGGCAAGGAGGTTTGTTTTTCACTTGCTTGCCAAATGTTCACTCTGCATCCTGCTGCCGTTGTCTCTCATTAGTTGACTTTCGAAGCACTTACTTTCCACTCCCGCGTGTGCCATTTTTAAACCCGTTTTCACAGCGTTCTCACAGATGCTGCTAAGATGAGACGCGGTGCGCGAGGCAAACGCTTCGTCTTAACTCTCACAAGATTTTTTTTTTCTCCGCCTTCCTGAACGACGACGACGACATCAATTGTATCCATATTCTGCTTTCAAGTCAGTGCATGAAGGCTGCGTGCTCATTACTGATGGGATGTCGGCGGCAGGAAAACAAGGAAATTTGAAGCTACGGATGATCATGACAATGGGAAAGGTGATCCAAACAGGAGGAAAAACAAATTTATAAGACAACGCAACAACTCGCTCGCTTGCCAAAATAAATAATCCCATTGATCAAACCGTTACATTTTCACATTGCGAGATGCCTTCGCTCTTGTTAGCCTGCATTACGCTCCAAATCTGTCACAGTGCAAATGAGCCTACCAGAGTTCAAGAGGACGACGAGAAACTAATGATGCCGGGTGATAGATGACCACACCGAATCCCACGAGGCCTTGACAAGTGTTTCCCATACAGTGAAAACTCGATTGAACGGATTAATTAGTGGAAGATGTTGTCCATTATAGAGCCAATTGGCCATTAAATTAAAGGACTTTTTTTTTTCTCCCCGTGGCCTTAAAATATCCAGTACAGGACAAAATTATTGTTTTTCCTGATTTTGCAACCTATAAATGTCAAGTACAGTACAAAATACAAATCATAAATATTGTAGTATTCCTCCATTATCCAAACCGCTTATCCTCACTAGATAGAAAATCGCAGGGCACACTTAGACGAACATCCATCCACACTTACAATCACACCTATGGACAATTTATTGTGTTCTATGTTTTTGGAATGTGGGAGGAAACCGGAGAACCCGGAGAAAATCCACGCAAGCACGGGGGGAACATGCAAACTCTACACAGGAAAGCTGGATCCCGGATTCGAACCCTGTACCTTCTGTGCAGCGGATGTGCTAACCGGTCCTCCACCATACTGCCCGTGAAACATTACCCTTCGTTTTTCACCTCATTAGCGAAGGGCTTGACAAAAAAGTAAATAAACTATACCAAAAATAGCTTGCTCGAGAGACTGTACATGAACTTCCTCCCCATTGAACATCATCGTCTTTGCGACTGTTTTTGAGAAGCTAAAGATATGATATGAGCTCCATGCCAAGTTTCCTCAGTGTGACATTTTCACTGACAGTTTTGCCTCATTTCTCAGATCAGAATTGAATTTCTAGTTTGCCGAAATGCCTCGTCGCGGGAGAAGATATTTGTTCCGTCCTGGATAAGAAACTACAGTGTTAAGTAACAAAGGCTTTGGCCTTAAATTATTTTTCCCTTTTTTTTGTTATGAGCCAAAGGCCAGGAATATCCAGTGCCACGCAAGTGCTGTCTTTTCCTTTCTGTATTGCAACGAGATGGTCTGTCAACCAAATTTCAGGGCAAGTGGTGAAAGCGTGAATGCGAATCTTGATTTCTTGCAATCGATCCTACACATACGCCAAGGTGTAATTTACCATTTAGGATGAAGGTCACCTAAAATGTGGCTGCAGTTCACATCACAACATCGAGAAGGATGATATGCGTACTTGATCATTTGTATTTCTGATGAGAAATGATTTTGGCTCAACATCTAAAGTGGTAGCGAGTCAATAAGACACAAAATGCGGTCGTAATATGCCGGGGGTTTCGGAAATTATATCGCTTCCAAAGATGAGCGCTGGAATATGAATTTGTACATAAACAAAATTAAGAATGATAACTTCATCATCGCAGATGTCATGCTCCGCTTCGGGGCAAACTACAGTGTTAAGTAACCAAGGCTTTGGCCTTAAATTATTTTTCCCTTTTTTTTCTCTCCGTGCACACACACACTCTGCTTGTTATCTTGATTACCACCCCGGCGTCAGAATATCGCAGAAAGCGCCCGGAAAACTGCTGCTGTCATGTTCTAAATTAGTTGGGGAGGTTTGTGCCTACTAGCGAAGAAATCAAGCCCGGTGAATAAAATGGATCTGTCAGCAAAGCAAAACGGAAGGCAACGCCGTTTCCACAGTCAAGTTGCATTTGCAAGTTTTCGCCTGTCTAAGCGAAACGTGCTGAAATATGAACAGAAACAACTAAGAGCCATACTGTATATTGGTCCAGGTTTTAGCAAAGAACATGAGGTAGACACGTATGATTTGATTTAGTAGGCCACATTAAATGATGTGGCAGGCTGAATCTGGCCCCCGGGCCATGAATTTGACACCTGTGTTCCAGTCCGTTGCCAACCACACCTGGAGACAAAACAATGCTGGGAGGGAGCAGTTCCATCACATGAGTACTAATGCAGAAGAGAGAAAAAAAATGAAATGCTGCTACAATTTTGTCGCGTGACCTTTCAGTGATCAACAATGGGCAAGCAGTTCGATGAAAAATATAAAGACAAAATTGCTGAGATTCAAGAAGCATTTGATTGCCAATTAATAGGCTTTAACGTGTGGGCTGCCACCAAGCGTAAAGCCTTACGGGACCTTGTGGCAGTGCCCTTAGTGCGTTAATTAATTCACATCCTGCTGCTAATTATTTGGCTTTCGCTAATTAAACTGAAATACACCTTTCTCCCTCGCCCCCCTGGTTTTCTATCTTTGGGTTTAGGCCTTCCTTGGCTCAACAGAACAACACTTGCATCCCCAACGGTGGCTTCACGGCTCACTGCTGATGCTATTATTGCGTCGTGTGATACGCCCCCCAGCTAGATGACGAGCATCTTGCCGTTTGTACCTTTTAAATGGAGGGTTGTTAACAGGAAGTCACGTACAATCGCAGCCAAGAAGCTTGCACGGCTCAAACATTTCAACCTGATCGCTCTCTGTTTGCCAAACGCACAAGTGCAACAGCCAATAGTCTGCTTGGATTGGGAGAATCGGGACAATCATGCAAGGTGCTCATTGGGGAGCTGTTTTTATTGAACCGCGTGCCAGCCAATCGCAGGGCACACAGAGACGAACAACCATTCGTGCGCACACTCACGCATAGAGGACAATTTCGAGTGTTCAATCAGCCTGTCATGTTTTTGGAATGTGGGAGGAAAACCGGAGTACCCGGAGAAAACCCACGCAGGTCTGGGAAGAACATGCAAACTCTACACAGGAAGGCCGGAGCTGGGATCGAACCCATGACCTCTGCACTGTGAGGTCAACGTGCTAACCACTCGATCACCGGGCCGCCCTCGTCTCAATGATTCTGATGACTATTGCGTTGGCGGACTATGAGGTTACGCAGTAAAATCCACCCGTTTTTCTCCGTCTCAGGGGGCGGCCATTTTGCCACTTGCTGTCGACTGAAAATGACATCACGATTGTCCAGGGTTCAGGTCACAACCAATCGCAACTCATCGTCAGTCGGATCTTAACTGCCAAAAGTCATAGAGAGGTGA
Organism: Hippocampus comes; assembly: GCF_001891065.2. Lineage (NCBI taxonomy): Eukaryota > Metazoa > Chordata > Actinopteri > Syngnathiformes > Syngnathidae > Hippocampus > Hippocampus comes. Next base: position 413,574 of record NW_017805503.1, read on the forward strand.
AGAGGTCATGCCTGGAAACATCGGCGAGATCTGCACTTTTAAATTACAATTTTCCCTTTTCTCATTTTCTCACATGTTTAATCATCAATTTTTAGAAGGATATTCTTGAGCCAGGTTCCAAAATGCCCCGAGCATACGATGTGTGAAATGAACAGCATTGAGGGGTTTATAGAAAAGATCTCTGGAGGAATGACTCAGGAATTTCAATGCAAATCATAATGTGCTTTCCGTTCACGCCTCGATCTAAAATACACCAGAACGGCACCGCATTTGAACTTTGGCCACTGTCATGTAAATGGCGCTGGTGTTTATTTAAATCAGCCTTCGCCCACGTTGCCGTTTTTGCATACGCGTGTGACCGATCAGTCTGAAACGAACTCATGCGAACCCGCACATGAATGAGCATGCTCGGCATTTTTTCTTCCAAACAAGTCAAGCAAAATCATTCATTCCTATTAACATTCATTACAACACTTCCTGCCTCATTACACAAGCAGTTTAGCCGACTTATTGACGCACATGTCCGCAATCTAAACAGCGACAGTACTTGATGTGGTTTTCGGGCTTTTTCCACATGCGGCCATGAATCCACCGCTGTCAACTCAGTTTCATTCACACATTTTTTTCCCCCCTCTCTCCATTAAGGCATTTTAAGGGGGATGCTTCGGAGAGGAGTTTGTTATATAGTTTGACAACACACTTTTGGAAAGACCTCAAGCCATTCATTTCACAATCACTTAGGCGGAGCGCTGATCGAAAACTATCAGCAGGTGTCATGTCAGAATAAATGAGTTTCGTTGCCACGCTGAAACAAACATGATTAAAAAAAAAAAGAAATGTTACTTATCTATCGCTGAACAATTTTTTTGAATGCACAATATACTGAATTTCATGAGGGCATGTACATTATTCGGGTCAGGGGTGAACTTGGGAGAGGAGTGGTACACCCCGGACTGGTCGCCAGGACTGGAAATGGATGGAAACATTCTCGCCGTGTCATCTGATGCATTAACTTGGATTGTTTGTGTTTCCCCAACAGGTTGAGTGGTTCTGCTTTGCTGTACCCGCCTCATTTGCTCTCCTGCGCCATATCCATCCAATTATCCTCAATAACAGCGGTTAGTTGAGTGACGATGGCATTAAAAGACAGCGCTACACTTCTCCACGACTCTAATATGATGCTAATGCAATCCGCAAAGCTAATAGAAGTCAGACCGTATTGATTAGCTCTGAGATAAACCTTTGGCGGTGATGTAAAACCCGCCGTCCTCTTACGAGAGAAACATGATCCATGCGACTCAGTCACTGCAAAAGGTCATTCGAGTCATTACAAAGGTGTTCCGGGAGTGCTTGTAGCATTTAATACAGTGCCTGAGATACGCAGCAATAAAAATCGTCAAACTGCATGAACAGTATGAACCCGTTGAGGGACGGCGGTTACGACAGTGGACGGCTTATCGTGTTATCGGGTTACAGGGCGGCATGAAAGGGTTAAAGCTCCTTCATTTACAGTCAATTGTGCAAATGGCAGACTTCAGGTGGTGAGTTACTGTGCGAAAACGAAACTTGGTACTAAAATCAGCTCGTAATACTTCCAAGAATTTTGGCTTTTTATTTGGCCTGCAGCCCTTTGAAAAAGCTTCTTCTTGTCAAGTTTGGAGCGGCAGCAGGGAAGGAGAGAAAAGTGCCGCAGTTTGTTGTCAACATCGGAGATTTTAGAGGAAGCACAAAAATCACTTGCGGTGCCAGTAAAGCTCTTAATGCACGCAATTGGCCGCCACCCAGGTTTTATCGTTCAGAGTATTTGGGGCGAATGGTCCTTTAAGGCCTAAACGAATTTGTTCGGCTGGAAGTCGAATTGTAGCGCTCTCACGGAACTTTCATCAGCGCCGATGGCACGAGGGGCCCAAGTATCATTTCAGCTCAGTATTAAAACAGATGCGCTCCAGCATCCACAGCTCACTAGTTAATTGTTGATGCAGCCGTTGATGAACGCATGAGTGACACTTGACATAAGCATGCAATGCGTGAGCCCCTGACCTTGCCCGCAAATTCGTACTTGCACAAATATGGTGACTAACTCAAGGACTTTATGAACTATTTGCCTCCAAAAGTGTGAGTTCAAATGTTTCAGGGCCAAGTAAGAGGAAGCGCTGACTTGAATGTGATTGTATCACTAAAGAAGAAAAAAAAAATTTTTTTAAACAGGCTTGCTTGCAAGTGCATGATCCATATTTACACCTGAAAAAAAAAATCGAGAGGCTTTATTGTGGTCTCGGACCCCTCCAGGATCAACAGATTCTCCTCGGCGAGCAGGTAATCTCCTGCCTCAGTTCAAACGTGTTTCTCAAAGAGCAAGATGTTGATAAATATAGAATTGGATAAATAGCTGCAGGGGGGAGACGCGCTGTGAAATGCAACGTGACGTCACCGGCGAATCATGACTCACCCGCCAGTTTCGGAACTTGGCTGATAAAAATATCAGGCGGAAACTAGGCTAATCCATTGAAAGCCAAACCGTGCCTCGTCACGAGCAAGTGAATGGGCTGATCATCTCAAGCAAATGATAACCCAAAACCCCCCTAAAGTATGACAGGCCACATTGCACACGTGTGTGAGCTGGCCGTGCTTGCCTTTGCTTTCTACAGGATTTCACAAATCGGCTTTGCGTCAAAAAAGTTGAGCGGAAGGAGAGCAAGAGGCACCCAGAGCGAGTTGGGGAGTGTCGCCGCGCCGACAGGGTTCATTTTCTCAATTTTCTTCTCTCCGCATTTCAGTCTCCGAGTGTGCGAAATACCCCGTCATTTGTCTTGACTCTTCAATCACTTGCTTTGTTCCACTATTTCACTCAAAGCGCCTTGTTTTTTTTTTTTTTTTTCCTTCACCTTTAGATGACCTTCTTATCTATCTGCTCTGCCGGCATCGCTCTGCGCTCGGCGTGTTTTCCTTGGCTCAAGTGAGGGCAGAAGCCATCTCGAACCGGCTGATTGAGTTACTGCGGTCGTGCCTGCTGTCACACACACACACACACACACACACACACACACACACACACACACACACACACACACACACACACACACCATAAAGGCTTAGCGGGGGAGGGGAGGTGAGGGGGCTGATACTGCGTGAGGATGAAACAGAGCCAGACAGCTAATAATGACACAGAGCGCCCAACGAGAAGCTGCAGGATTATCCTCTCTTGACGTCTAATGGGAAGCATGACTAGTTCGACTTGTTAAGATGCGAGCCGATTTCGGAATCATTTGCATTCATCCAGCAATATGGAGACATATTGCCCAGTGTAAATTGCGAACAAAAATACGACTGTCTTTTAACAAGTATATATTGACATTACAATGCTTTTTTTTTTTTTTTTAACTTTGTGGCTTAAAAAAAAATACTGGTTGCGACCTACATGGCTTATCAATTGAGTGGTATACCGTTGCTTTCTGACAGTTTTTTTTTTCTTAATGTAATGTGAATAACAAACAACTAAACAAAGAGTAGCCACAAGAAGAGCCCAAAATGAATTCAGTCATTCTGAAATGATGTTTTGATAAAACCAATGCAAATCACCGCGGTTAATGAAGGTCACGTTTGGAGCTGATGAGTGATTGTAAATGTTTAATTACGCTTCGCTGAGTCTTACCGAAACATCCGAGACAAAAATAGGTGGCGAAATGGCCTTAATTGGTTCTCAAATATAGGAAAGGGTGTGTTCCCAGCATTCTTTGTTATATGGGTTCTGGAATGTTAGCTTTTATTAAGACCACGACGGAGATATCAGAGAGAAGACTATTATAGGATTTGATTGACATTTTATTGAGCCTTTTCCCTTGTCCCAAATGTCCTCTTGTGGCCTTATTTGAGTTCCCCGACTCCATCGTTCCTCCCCATACTCGTCTCCACCCTGAACTAATCTACTGTGAGTGACAGTCACAGAGCACAGGAATGATGAGCAACTAAGCGAGCGAAAGGGGGTGACGCCGAGCAAGGAAAAAAAAGTCTCGGCTCCCTCGAGTGAAAACAGAGTAGGAGTGACGGGCGTGTCGTGGGTTGGTGTGACATCCACTCAAATTTAGCAGACATTTATATGAGCGGATGGGGAAATGAGTTGAGAAATAGGGGCACTGGGCAAAGAATGACATCAAGGTATGAAGAGGTGAAGGGCTTTGAAGAGGAAGCCGAGATGATGAGAAAGGTTGCCTTCGAGGGGTATATTTGAGTTACTGATGCGGTGTGACTGATATGCACCTGGAAGCGCCTACGCTGGAGTTGAGAGTTCCTGGACTACCCGTACAGTCACGCGGGAGCAAATTACAACTTTGATCAATGGAGGTCAACCAATTCAGTCATTTCACGGCACTAACTGGATTACATGATCTACCCCAATATATACTATTAAGGCCGTTAGTCTGTTATGTGCACGTTGAAACATACATCAAAGGTGCTTCTCGGCTTCTGACAAGATGATGAAACAGCAAATATGTATTTTTTTTTTCTTTCTGTGTCTGAAAAACGGCCATTTGGGCCCCATTACTTCAATCCGGCAAATTGTAGAAATGAAATCGACGGCAAAACCAGTCGGCTGTGTTCACGCCAACAACGGCGCAAAACGCCTTTTTTAAAACCCGCCACGCCGCACCAGCTTTTGCACAGGCCGGTGAAAAGACCAAAACTTGGTTGAATTCCACTTTTGCTTTGCCTGTCGGAAGTGAGTGCAATGTTTTGATGTTCTTTTAGTGTTATCGCCTGAAATGTCATCGTACCATTTTGGACGAGCCTCTTTCGCAAAATACAATATGAGACCGCTTGGTTCGATAAAGGTTGTATAATAAAAATGAGAATGTCATAATTAGGAATGTACCAGCAGAAATTTTGACACAACTGTTGCACTGAATCTCATTAGCTTGTACAGTATACTGAATGAAGTGCTTGGCGTACGTATACATGGCAATCAATCTGAGCAGTAAATTGCCGGTGGGAGGGGAGGGGGGAGCGAGATGCTGCACAAAAGCCACGCAGAAAGATATTCCATTCAGTCTGTACTCACTAGTCGTCTGCCCCCCCCAACAGTCTTTCCATCCGTCTTCCCCTCCACCCACCTCATCCCTCCTTCCTCCCCATTCGGCTCTCCTTCAACACCTTTTACCCTCAACATTTCCTGTTGAACAACTCCCACGCATCGTCCTATACAGATGATGGAGTATTTGATAGTGGGCCAATCCTCGATCAGCAATTTTTATCCTGACGGAATGACATGCCTCAAATTTAACAGAGGGCACTTTAATGTCAAGCTGAAATTGGCTGCTTGGCGGAAACGGATTAGGCGATTTGAGGCGCATCGCACTGTGTGGCATCGTGAGTAGTTTGCATTTGCATTTGTGTGAAGCTGCACATTTGTAATGTGCTTGTGCGCTTAGTTTAAGACAAGCGCCAGCCTCGCATTGCAAAAGATTTGAAGGCAGTTTAGGGCGAGAGGGCTGGGATACGAGCACATTCAGCAAGTACAAAAAAGAATATGATAATAGGAATACGTGGCCAATCAGAGCAAATGTATTGGTCTGAGAGGGACAAAAAAATGAACACCGTAGAACCTCGAAAGTCGAATGCTCTAAAGGGTATACATTTGGGAATTCAACCAAAGATCACGTCCTCAAAAGTCACATCGAAATTTGAAGGTTGAATCAAAGACTTGAGCATATTTTGTGAACCTTGTTCTAAATGACCCTCGATGATTATGATGTCACCCCGGAAGAGTAGCAGGGATGTGATGATGGCCAAGATACAACTAAAAATTGACTGCGGGAACATAGTTTCGACATTGTCTTGGCACCAAGTCAACAAGAACCGGACAGGAGAAAGAACAGAATGCACACTGGTAAGGTCTTTAAAAATATTAAAAACGTAAATACCCGAAAAATCGACTTCAGCACAAAAACAAAGCATTTGCACCATGTGACTAAAAAAGTTACTTTATCGATGTTACGATACCGTTCGTGCATTTCATATAAATTGATGTGAGAGTGACAGTTCGACTCAAACTGAGCATCGCTATCATTCATTCATTCTATTCTTATATTCCCTCAAAGTCAAGGTCGTAGCAATATCCTGTGAAGAAAATTGGGGGGGGGGGACTGAATATTATTTAAATGTCAGCCGCCTTTCCATCCTTTGCCGTCTTCCTTCCTTCTCGAATGTCCAGGGAAATACATTGTACGCTGACTCTTTCTATTTGTCTCTCTGCCTCTATAGGCCAATAATGTCACTTTCCCTTAAGGAAGCTCTCCCCCCCCACCCCCCCC
>NW_017805503.1:419999-426146 GCF_001891065.2 Hippocampus comes
ACTGGCATCCTCCCCACCCTGCCTCTATCCCGGCAGTTTTTTTTTTCTCCCGCTGTTTATCTCACTCTTCCCCCACTCCTCTCCCCCGACATCCATCCTTGTGATCTCGCTCCTTAAATCATTGCCGATAGACTGCAGCAGCACACGTGCACCACACACGCTCATGTGGAGGCAAGGGGTGCGCAGAGGTATTATAGCCCAGTCATTAAGCACACGCGCGCAAACAAACACACACACACACACACACACACACACACACACACACACACACACACACACACACACACACACACATTGGAAATGAAAGATAATAAAGTTTTTATCGTGGGTTAAGAGATGATGACGATGGGGTAGGGAAGGAGCCAAAGAGAAGTGCGCACATGGAGATGGTTTGAAAAGGAAAAAGATGAGGACAGGGAAGAAGGGAGAAGAGGAAAAGGGGACAAGGAATTCTAAAAGCTAAGAAAGCAAAGCAATATGTGGGACAACGTTAAGATGAATGTGGTAGTGATGCATCGCGAGGGGCAGAGGAGGAGAGTCAGCAAGAAAGACCTTGTGCTCATTTGCGAACAAAAAAAAAAAAATCTCTGTGTGAGAGTGAGGCGGCGGGGTGGGGTGGGGGGGGGGGCTGGGGGAGTGGGAGGAGGGAGCGGAAGAGGGGGGAGGGTTGGAGATATTGTCATCCAGTCCTGCCAGAGAACAGAAGAGAACGGCAACGGAAAGCATCGGCAAGTTGGAGGATACGGACGCAAGCGCTGGGATGGGAGCAACGTGGAAATAAAGGAATACCAAACGGAGCGACGTCTGCAAAGGCAAAGGATGGAATGACAGAAAGAGAGAAAGCATTTTGTTGCTTGCGGACTTTCCTGTCTCTTCCCACTTCTGTTTGGAGCACCCCACAGTGAAAACACATACATATGATATATATCTAAAATTCCTATACATATATATCAAATTATGCCTGTTTTCAAAGAAGCGGCTGCTGGACAAGGAGAGAACTGACCACAATCCTCTCGTATGATTCCAATAGATCAGATGCAACAATTAGCTCAAAACTGTTGCATATTGGTGGCTTGAGATTCTTTTGGGTCAGCTTTTGCTCAGGTGCTCGTAATGTGAGTGGAAAATTTGAGCAACTTGCACCTGAACCAGCCCAAATAAGAACAAAAGAGCATCTGCTGCAGTCCAAGCGGGCTTCCTTTGAAAACAGGACATGTTTTGATGTGCCGATTGGTGGCACGCCGCCGCCGCCGCTGCTCTTGCTGTTACTGCTGCTGCTGTTATTTGGGCTGTCGCATCACCGCTTCACCTTCGTTCTTCACAACAAGCGACGGACATTTATTTTGGCCAAACTTGTGCTCTTGCACATCTCACAATGCAGAGAGAGCAGGTCTCCCTTGACCTCATGCTGATATTTGGTGAGCTTCAACAAAAGTCCAACAGTCCGGCTTGGAAAGAGATCAGGTATATTTTATGGGGCATTTCAAATTAAGGGTAGGGACGAATTTCTTCCTTTTAAGAGAACTTAGCCAAAAGTAAACCAAAATCCATGATGTGGGATTCTCCTTCAATAAATCCATCATCTTTCTTTTTTTTTTATAGCGTCTCTTGTGCAGCCTCACTAAGACGTTGAGAGCCAACATCACAACAGCATCCATATTCTCCCCCCCCCCTTTCCCCCGCCCTTCCCTCCTCAAGTAGGACAAAGCTAAATAGACGAAACCCAGCTGGTGTCCAGGGTCTGTTACAGATCGTGGGGTCCGGACATAACAGGACTTGCAGGGGCGGGCGGAGGGGAGAGGGGTCAAGCAAGAGCGGACCAGGTGCATAAAGGCACTGGACTCCTTGCGTGGTGACTGGAAGCCGCTGACAAAGAAAGAGCAGTCGGGAAATTGAAGCTGTCTGTGTGTGTGTGCGTGTGTGTGAGAGAGAGCGAGAGAGACACACACGTGCAAAAAGGAGAGGCGCTTCTGGACAGCCGTCATCGGAAGATGATAGCCGGATGAGTGCCCCAGGAGTTTTTTTGGGGGGGGGTTGTTTTTTCGAAAGAACAGCCTTGTTTACCTGTTGGCTCGTTGACCGAGAATAGGAAGACGACGGAAAAGGGCAAAAAGATGCCCACCACGAAAATAAAAGTGCACCCGTTGTGCATTGACATTGTCAGCGGGAAGATGAAAGACACGAGTTAAGCGAGGAGGAGTCGAGGAGGCAAGACGACTCCTGTGGGAAACCAACACACTCCGGTGAGTTTTCCTCGGGACGTCAAAAGTGATTTGGCGCCACTCATCAGATGTGTTACCCACTCAGGAATACGAGCATGGTTGAGGATTGAGAAACCCTCCAAAATGGGAACTGTGGATTGTTTGTGAGCCTGAGAAGAAACCCCCCGCCCCCTGCCCCATCCCTCCTTTCTTCTTTTGACAGCAAACACTTTCACAGATTGTTCTTTGACTGAGCAAAGTGGGAAACTGATTGCAGGAAATGCTACGAGCACGCTTATTTGTGGCCAGCAAGCGCTTCTGAACTGGATCCACTGCAAGCCAGCGGATTTGCATTTTTTTCCAACTTCTGGATGCCAAATGGCTTCATGAAAGGTGACACTTCCACAATTTTGGACCACTCACCTACAAACACACACGTGCATGTCAGTCAGGTAGCGACTGTCAAACTTGTACATTTTCAGGGACACGGGTGCACCTACTGTAAAATTCGAGATGAATTCCCCAGAGTCAAACTGTCACCATCATCAAACTTTTATTAACTGAGCAGCCAATTTTTAATTTAGCATTTGTTTACTGACATAAAAGCATAAAAATGAGTCAATAAGTTAAAAAAAAAAAAAAAAAGTTTAGCTTGAATGAATGCTTTTGATTCAACATGGCGACTGTACCGTGTTGGTGTGAGCACGCTGATTTACGTGTGAGAATGACTATTTAACACTCGTCTTGTCCCCCCCCCACCCCCAGGTTCTTGAATGTTGAGCCTATCAGTCACCCATCAACACTGAGGCATCAAGACCAAAGGACCTAAGATGTCTGCCTACCTGCAACCAATGCTGGTCAGCTTCTCAGCGGCCATTCTTCTCGCTTTGACGTCTCCGGGTGGACTTCCCCATCGGCCTTTGGGTCAGGTTTCAGCCCAGGCTCCTCCGAATAACTTCACAACTGAGCCCTCGGTGTTACCGGAGGCCGCCCTGGCGACGCCGACTGCGGAAACGGAGGACAAAACTCCAGGCGGCGCGAATCGTTGCTGGGGCTACTACGACGTCATGGGCCAGTGGGACCCACCGTTCAATTGTAACGCGGGGATCTACAGCTTTTGTTGTGGCTCCTGCTTCTATCGCTTCTGCTGCCAATTCAAAATCCACAGTTTGGATCAGACTTCCTGTTCAAACTACGACACGCCCGTCTGGGCAAACACCGGGCGACCGGCGGCACCCGTCACAGAGGTCCACCAGGAGCCAGATCGCGACCGAACCCACATGATCGTGTATATTATCTGTGGCGTGGTGGCCATCATGGTGCTCGTCGGAATTTTCACCAAGTTGGGTCTGGAGAAGAGTCGAGGCGGACAAACGGATATGACCAATTCCAGGTAGGACCTGAAAAAAGACGATTGATACTCTTGTTCTCGTGACACCTTAATCAAATCGTTATTGCGATGAAGCAATTGACTTTTAGAAAAGACATTCGCTTTACAGAACACAAACAAGCCAAGGTGCTTCGGGTCCACAGAAATCACAGATTGGATGTGCTGTACTCAGAGCCACCTTGCCATTTTTGCCAAGTAGACTGTATTTTTGGTTTATTTTTGTCCAAGAATAAGAGCATCCACGTCTCCAATGACCTAAATGGCCACAAAACACACTGAACAAGTCGTCACTACATTCCAGCAAAGTATTGTTTCTTTCTGGCATGCTGTTACTAAGCAATATTGTTTTGTTTTGTTTTGTTTTTTTTTAAATACGGTATTTCACTGCTGAGGTTCTAGTTCATTTTTGGAATACCAACACCATTTGGTTAAAAATAAGAGTTTAGATTCAATTTGCACATTTATTAACATCAAATGCGACTTTCATCTGAAGATGAAATCTAAAAATCTGAAAGTCCACCATGAAAGCGCCTTCCTCCATCTGTCGGTGCACATGTAAGTTTTTTATTTTGTTGTTGTTTTTACATTAGGATGCTTTTAGTTCTTTTACTTTGGCGGGAATTTGACAAAACGTGTATGTGATTTTGCGTGGCGTTTTGCTCGCGGACTGGTTGTGCAGCTGTTTCACATTGATGCTGGGATTGATTGCTGTGACACAACTGCGACTCTGACAATGTTTGGCCTCCAGTGAACGATCCGAAGGGAGCGGGTGGTTTTTGGATGGCTGGAATATTGACCGGATGTGACTGGAGAGGAGCCAACGGTTAATTCTAGTGCACAGAACAGTGAGGACAAGGGAGAGACACAAAGTGTGTGTCAGTGTGTTGGGTGTGACCAGCCAGCCTATTGGCTGGAAAGAATTGCACCATGGGGGGGCTCCTTTAAAATGTCGTCATGACCACATCTCTCAGCCTACTCGGCAGAGGAGTAAAACGATGGTGTGGGGGTCTAATGGGGAGTGAGGACGACTGGACACCAGAACTCGTTAATCCCGGCTTTGTAAATTGTGACACCCATAACGTGACGTAAACTGGCAGCTCTTGGCAAACGCTGTTCTCGGATATATGAACTTCTTAAATGAAGCGATTTCTTGGATGATTATTCTGAATTTCAGTCACCTGCAAAAAAAAAAAAACCCTCCATCTTCTTCGTTATTGCAATTCTCTGTTGGCAGCACCTATGCCATCAATGCAGCATTGTATGAAATTCATCCTGGAAATATTTAAATCACTGTAACTTGCACGTGAGGCCAGTAGTTAGCCATGTCACTTTGTGAAATACATCGCAGTCATATGCTGAATGTAAAACTTCAATTTAAAAAAAATAATAATAATAATAAGATGAATGGATCGGTGGTATTCCGATTTTTTTTTTTTACACTAAGTACAACCCCAAAATTATTTAGGTCGCTATGTACAACGCTCATGACCACAATAAAGTGAAGTCGCGTAGTAGGCCCAAGCGTCCATCAAAATCTTGGTGGATGGGGACAGTAAGAGTGAGTTTAATTGACATAATATGGCCCCCAAACCGAGTTTCCATACCCATAATTAGCAGCTACATGCTAGGAGAAGAGCCGCCCCTTTCAAGCAACTGGCCGACGACACAGTCTGAAACACTCGGTCAAAACCAAAAGGTACACAGTGTATATGTTACTCGACTGTACTATTTTTGTTGGATACACATCGTTGTGTTAGCTAACAGCAATATAAGCATTAGCTTCTGATGATTTGCTTTTTTAGAATTGGGGATCCACAAGTAGGTCTATCCCAAAGCATCATGGGAACAAAAGCCATCGTTAGCGGTGGCCCTGTAATTTCGTGGGGAGGGATGAACCGTGTTTCATTTGCATGAGACACGACTCCACCCTTTGAAGTGGATGTTAAGCATGATGTAATTCTTTACCCTTGGGGCATTTGTACACCTGTTTTAAATTGTGGGGGAAAAAAAAAAAGAAACAAAGAATATTGACTCTGTTAAAAGAGCTCGTATAAATGCCTTCTTAGAGTCTTCAGTTTACCTCCCATACTGTAGATCCATGCTTTTGGATAGAGGGAGGAAGCTGCAGCGCCGCGAAAGAAACCCACACAAGCAGAGGAAAGTTCCGAGTTCAACTTCAGCCTCAAGATCTTGTCCAACACGTTGCGCTTGACATCAGCTGTTTCGTGGCCAAAGACCGAAATGCGTTTCTATTCAGAAAAGATGAGCTCATCTTGGCATGCCAATCACATTTTCAAATTCACTCTCAACCTGTGATTGTCAGGTTCTTTCCACCAGCTGTGATGCGCACACGTGCGCTTGTGTGTGTGTGTGTGTGTGTGTGTGTGTGTGAGAGAGTATACCATGTCGGTGCAGTAGACAAGATAAATCTCACCACAAAGCTGTTAAGGTGCTAATGCGCTGAAATCCTGGGTCAGGCAATCACAACACAGTCAGTGGCGCACTGATGTAGAGCTCAAAACAAAGTGAGGGAAAGCACAACACAAACGCGCACCC
>NW_017805503.1:426366-429821 GCF_001891065.2 Hippocampus comes
AAGATGGCTTTACATGTACATGATTGGAGTCTCATGTTACGTGGCGACGGGCATAATCGACAGATCACTAGGCATCTGAATAGCATAAACTAATTTAAATGGCATGACAAGGATTAAATTAGCAGGCCCTGGTCAAGTTGAAAATAAGTTGATGTTTGGCAAACAATAAAATCTTTTATCAGCTTCAGCAATTGAATGTTTGTGTAACGATGTTGGCACACTGAAATTGCGCCTTTCCTTGGGTTCGCCCCGTCATCGACACAAATCATATCTTAAAGAATTACCGGATGAATTTAGGTCAACAAGATATAGCGGAAGCAGTGATGTTCACGAGAGAATTGTGTGATTTTTTTATTTTATTTATTTATTTTTTTTATCACTATTACGAAACAGATATCCCGACTTTGCGGTTGAATCTATTGGTATTTACATCGTCTCACATCCACAAACACGGCCAACAGTGTAATGTCCCTTGGGTTCGCCCCGTCAACGACACAAATCATATCTTAAAGAATTACCGGATGAATTTATGTCAACAAGATATAGCGGAAGCAGTGATGTTCACGTGAGAATTGTATGATTTTTTTACATTTTTTTTTATCACTATTACCAAACAGATATCCCGACTTTGCGGTTGAATCTATTGGTATTTACATCGTCTCACATCCACAAACACGGCCAACAGTGTAATGTCCGCCCCTCTTTCCTTTTAATAGCATTACCCACCTCATCATAAGTTATTCCCCAGAAGAGCTTTTGCGTTCAAGGGCACAACCAATTGAATGAGTCACAGGGGAGCCAAAGGACCATTTCCATGGGCCAATCTATTGCTTTACTGTATTGCATTTCATCCTCGCCGCTTTCTATTTCCTTTATTGTTCAGCCGCAGTGGCACTTTTCATCATCGCCCGTGACAGGTGTTTACTGCAAAGCGATGAGCGCTCGCGCCGCTCCGCTTTTCTCAAACGGTTGCGGCCGTAGCTCGGGTGTCGGCGCGTGTGCTTTTTTTATTTTTTGGGAGGGGGGGGTCCTCTTTCTTCAAAGTTATCAGCGCAATTAGATCTTACTCCGCTCGGCTTTAAACGCACAACAACGGGTTTGGATGAGAAATATGTAAGAAGGCCGTGAAACAGTGAGAATATCAATGAAAAATAAATGATAAAATAATGAACTGATCAAAAACAAGTTGGTGTTATTCTACAAAAAAAAAAAAACCTTGTTCTATTAATTTCCCACTATGCGCAAGTCTCAGTTCGAAAACATTCTTTGATGCTGCAACAGCTGAGAAAATAGATTTCCACCCTAGATTTGATAATAATCTCTTCATCCTCCTGCAGGGGATTGGGAGAGGATGAAAACAATGATTATTTCCATCTTGTGAAGTTCTTTAGCCCTCTTACTTCCTCAGTATCTTCCAAACACATCCACACGAGGGACAAACTATTTTCAGGAATCACTTACGAAGTCAGTCTGAGATATTCAGACACTGTTTTCATTCAATTATTTCTTCCATTGACAAAGGTGTACTTCCTACTTTTTCAAGCAGTCTTCTTTCAAAAAAAAAAAAAAAAAAGTACCCGGATCCAGATGATTTTATTCCATGCTACCACTTGATGAAATAAAACTGGGTAAATTCAACCAAAACTTTTTAATCAATGTACTATAGTTAATCAACCGAAAAAATATATCTCAATATTTTTTTTCTTTTCACTCACATTTGGAGTTAAGTACAATTGTGAGAGAAATTCATCGCCATTTCAGTCTCTCTCTCTCTCTCTCTCTCTCTCTCTCATCTTCCCGTTATCTGACTCTTTCCTCCTCTTCCTCATGATTTCAGTAGCACAGTCAAAATCTGACTCCTCCGATTTTGTTTGTTCATTTGGCGCTCGCCGTCTTCCGCTAAAAGGCTTCGCGTGTGGAAAGCGTTGCATGTGTGCAATCTTTAGCCATGTGTGTTTCACAGATGGTCCAATGCTCATACAAGCACTGGAAAGGATAGTGCAGTATTTATATGATGCATGTGGTCCGGTTACTTATGCACAATGTGAAAAATAGATGCTAAATTACAAGTGTATTGCTTTTATGGACGACAGCTATGACATCTACCACGATGGCAATCAGCTCCCAAGATCCACAAACACCACACGACATTTCAGACTGTTTGTCAGTCAACGCGGTCTTTGTCGATGCCTTCCTATACTTGATGTGTGGGGTCGTTCTGTTGAGGGTGAGTCTCGGGTCGACTTGTATGTACGATACGTGTTGGGGTCAACTTCAGGTGTCCCACATGGGTTCCATTTGCACTCCAACGATCCCGATAATGGTCTTGCACCCGAGAAGATTGACACTGGCTACAAGTCGCAGTGACAGAAAATCAACGGCTTACACGGAGCTGCTTGCTGGAGCGTGCACAGCGGCGAGCATTAGGATCGTCCCTGTGCCATATAGCTTCTCGTCTATCTATGCATCCAGCTATCGAACTGGAAAGCGAATGTTATATTTCAGAGTAGCCTGATAAGTGGGGAGCGGACTGCTCGAATCTACTCGAAGGAACATCGCAACGAGAACAAATAATAAATAAACATTGTGAGGTATGCGTCTTCTCGTAGCTCAGCTTTTCCCTGACAAAGCTCCTTTGAAATTGTAACCGTCAGGGATGTGTTCCTCGAGCCGGTCCTTGGCCTCGAGGACCGGCTCGAGGACCGAAGGTCGGTCCTTGGTCCTTGGCCTTGGCCTTGAGAGTCAATTCCTTGGCCTTGGCCTCGGCCTTGGGAGTCAAGTCCTTGGTCTTGGCCTTGGGTTGCCGGTCCTCGGACACAATGAGGGATTAGAGCCTCGATGTCCACAGGTATAAAGTGGGACCGAGGATCGCAATAACCACGAGGGAATCAAATAAATTCCATCCAGCGAAACGCATATTGATGGATTAAGCTGGCGCTTTAAAAGGGGCGGGTCTGCCACTGACAGGCGGCAGTTAGCGCAACGAATAAAGAGCGGCATCACAGTTAGTTTCAATCACGGTTTGTTCCGTTCGCGATCGGCAGTTTAAATAGCGTGTAAAGTCTTTCTGTAACAGTGGTGTCTTTTATGTAGTTATTTTTGCACAGTCATCACTAGTTATTTTTGCACAGTCGTCACCTTTCTGCGGTGGCACTAATGTTTGTTTGAACCAAGTAATTTGCGTTACAGCTGGAGTCAATAATGCCGGCACTTCACTTCCGGGTTTGGCCGTTGGGATTTGGAGTCCTTTTGCTCGATTCCAGTTATGTTTTTGGTGAATGCTTTCTCATGTTTGGAATAATGAATATTGATAATACATAGTTTAAAATCATGGTTGATTTATTATTTTTATTATTATTGTTAAGTTGAAGGTATTAAATTAATTAATGTAGTATTAGTGGGAGTGGTAATAATAGTAGTACTCAGAGAATGTTTAGAGATCAGCCATCTCGTTA
>NW_017805503.1:437263-457496 GCF_001891065.2 Hippocampus comes
GCTGCTGATGTAATGTTCATTCTTAATGCATAGTTTTCAAACATTTACCCTTGAAACATTATACTTTTGAGTTTCAGAATTCTTGATTATCAATATCAGTCAAAATAGAAAAATGGGTTCCCATGATGAACGTTTACGGAACCCAACATCAGTTATTGTGGTTTCCCATTGGGTAATCCGACGGAACCGAAAAACGGTTACCATGAATTTCTGAAATCCTCAGGCCTGCTCCTGAATTATTTAAATTTTTGCAGCATTTGTTTATAATTGTATGTATATGTTGTTTGTGTTATTATCATATGCAATTGAATAAGTAGACCATTTCGGAATTCGAAATTTGGGACTCTCTCAATGCATAATGGGACTCATACTTTTCTGATCAGTGAGTCCCTGGGACTCGCTGCAGGTGAACTGTAAAATGATCACTGTGAGATTACCGCTTTTTCTGCAGTCAGTGATTGACTTCTATGCAAAGTCATTTCTCAACTTGTGTTCCGTGCCATGTCATGCCTGTTGAGTGTTGATTTACTTCATATTAAGAAACTACTGCACTAAAACATTAATTCATAAATGTATATCATGTGATTTTATTTCTTTTTCTCAGTATAAATAACACGTACCCTGACTGTTCTACTCTTTGAATAAAATCACTTCATTCAAGCGTTAGGGAGTGCAAAGGGTTATGATGGAGGGGTGTTGCAAATCATGAACACCTGCCAAGTGGTATGATAGCATTGTTTTATACATGTCCTCGGCTAGGCCTCAATTTCAAAATCAGTCCTTGGTCCTTGGCCTTGGCCTTGGAGGCAAGTCCTTGGTCCTTGGCCTTGGCCTCGGAAAATTTTTCAAGTCCTTGGCCTTGGCCTTGCCTCGGAAAATTTTCCAAGTCCTTGGCCTTGGCCTTGGCCTCGGAGGCAAGTCCTTGGCCTTGGCCTTGGCCTCGGGTTGCCGGTCCTTGGACACATCCCTGGTAACCGTTGACCTCGTTCACTCTTTACGATTTGCGTTATACTTTGTGATCCTATGACGGAATATCCTTTGAAATTTAGTCCAAAAATATCTTCCAACCCTTTTCTTCTTTTTAACTATCATGTATCAATTTCATTCGGACATATTGGCAGTATGGAGGTACACCAGGTAGCGGTCCAGATCGTGGATGGATGGATTTTGAAAACAGAAAAATGTAACATACTGTGTACCGCTGATAATTTTGTTTCAAATGTGTCTAGAATAATATGTACCATATGTACACACATAGCAATTTATTGAAACGAGGCTTTTTCCAAACACATTAAACTGGCTCCAGTCCTCACCTAATAAGACAGTGTTTCATACATTTGAATACTTCTTTTCTTTTCTTGGCTAGCCAAAAAAAAAAGAAAATAAAATTTCTGTTTCCGTCCGCCTTCCCACTTCCACAAACTAAACGAAATGAAACAATTCATCTTTCTCCTTTCTCTCTTCCCGGCCTTCATGTTCCTCTTTATACGCATCCTTGTACCTTAGCTTTCCGCAATAAATTTGAAAATAACTTCACGCCAGCGCAAATTGTTGTGTCGTAGCAGAGTGGAAAGAAAAGAGAATCACAGGGAAATTCACATCTTTCTCTTTCGCGCTCTACTTTCATCCTGCTTCCTGTGCTGGGTAGCCATCCATTGTTCTCATTCCACCATTGTTGTCTTTTTGATCATTCCTGCACTCTCTCTGCCACTTTGTCCCATTTTCTTCTCCCTACTTAGTTTTTGGGGATGACAGCGGCAGCGGCAGCATGTTTGCTGCCAACTCCAAATATGCTGGCAAGAATGGGCAAGAGGAGATGCAATATTTGTCAATGTTGGTGTAGTACAAGACCAATGAGAACTACAGTACTGCACAAAAAAACTAATCAATAGTAAATACATAAAAAATGGTGCACAGAGCACTTTTGCAGCATGCACACGATATCTTTTTCATATGACACAGTTTTTTTTTTTTTTCCAGTGGCCCAAAAGACTTTTTTGCACCTGCGCCGCTGCCTTTGTACCAAGAGGAAACTATAAATGTCTTTCTTTGTGTTCCAACGACGTCAATATCACGTCAATGTCATGTCTCACACTGGCAAAAAGAAAAAAAAAAGAAGCAAGAGAAAGAAAAAGCCCAATTTGATATTAAGAACGGTAAAGACAATCCCATGCCTCGGCCTTGAAATCGAGTGCGAAAACATCGCTTCCTCCCTGTGGGCTGCCGTCAAATAACACGGTGACAATAGAAAAGGACAGCACAAGTGAGATTCCTCATTTCAAGTCAGCCATGATGGTTGAAATTCGACTTTGCCTATCCATCCACTCCACCCCTCTCGCCACGCATCTCTTTTGCAATCCATCACCTTGCCCCCCCCCCCCACATTCTCACTCCCTCATTCTTCAATCTGACATCCGCTTCCACTGCTCTGTACCCAAACATGTCATATGTGAATTGCAGGTTTTTCATTCATTAATCCCATCGTTCTTCAATTGATGATTCATCTTAAAAAAGGTCAAAAGAGACAGGCCGGATGAGTCCATTTTGCCTCCAAAAACAACTTTAGAACCTGCCCGTTCGTTCCCGCCATCACCAATAAATCCAACCTTGTGCATCTGACTCGTCTGCTGAAAAGATAGATGGGAGGAAATAAGCCAGACAGCTGGCATTGAGAAACTGCAGAAGTCAAATAAGCTCACAGACGTGCGCCGTCAAAGACAAGGGAATAAGGACAATATGCGGTACGACAGAAAATGGGGCATTGTGTTTAGCAAAGTTGGGTTTTATTCTACATTCCGTACATATACACTGTGGTGGTTTGCGTCAGTAGCTCCTACCTCATAATAACATTTGTGTTGATCATTATTAAAACTCATTCAGTACCAGCCAATTCTGGAACAAGTCTGAAAAGACGTTTAAAAACGTCTTTGGGAGTGAATGAGTTCATGAGGTGTTGCCTTTCTCTTTATGATTATTTGTGCCCCCTAACCACGAGTCCAACTTTTCTCCTCCCTTATCCTCCTGAAAGCGTATCTTTTATTCTACCAATCAAGATGCGGCCTACACTAAAGGGCACCACGCATTTTGTTTCACTCTTGTTCAACCTTGACGGAGGTCTGAACTCTCTTGTTGTCCGTTCACCTGTTTGTTGATTCCTTTGCATTTCTATTCGAGCCACATCCTCCCGCCTCTCTTTGCACAAATGAGCGTGATAAATCTTAAGAAGGATGGAGCCTTCTTGATATGCTGAACACACACTGCGGCTCAAAGGCAGTGGATGTTCTAACAGATGTTAAGAGCTTTTATTTAGGAGGGAAGTGGGGGGTGGGGGGGTGGGGTCCAACACAGCCTTTGAACGCCACCTTCTGAACCTCCAAATATCGTTTAGAGACAGAAGAGTAGCACTGAATTGATGGATGATGGAGACCTGAGATTTGGCGAATGGACAGTCGGTGACTTTTTGACACTGCGAATGGATCAGGATCGGGCTTCTCTGTAACAATTTTGAACATGTCGTACGTTAGCACAGAGTTCGGCAAAGTCACACTTAATGCTGTGTGCTAGAAGATTACGGTGACAATGAAAATTTCTGTAGTCGGACTCTTATCCAAAGCCTGAACTAAATTGAAGGAGTTCCTTACCTCGATTGTTAACATTTGGTAGTTTGTGTTAGTGAACTTGGGCGCTTTGAAAGGCAGTGTAATTTAATGTAACATTTTAACGATTATGATATTTAGTATGTCTTTTTGGCTATACTGTGTCATTTTTTTTTTACATAAATGTGCACAAAGCAAATAATACTTTGGTTGTCATATATTATGTAAAACAACAAATGCGGCTAACCTGTTTTCTGAAGAGGAGCCGTGACTGGCTGTTACCTGAGCAACTGTGATGTCATTTTCACTCGACAGAAAGCGGGAGAAATCAAGCGCACCTACTGTTGGCGCTTGTGAATTGAAATCCCAGCTCAATTCAGTGCCGTATGTTTGACGATTGCGGTTAATGTCAACAGAGGCACTCAATATATGCAGGGTTTAATTTCATACGTGCACCTCCCCGTACGTGCGCATGTGCGGAAGTTACATCTTCACTCCGACAGTGTGTGTCACGGCATTTTTCACACATTTATATCAGCACTTGATGTATCATGAGCCGTTGTTTATTGTTCACTTTGCCTCTAAATCTCTTTGTGCCGCCATCTGTCTCTCACTATTTACCCGCAGCTCCCCGTGTCCCTTTACGTGATGAGCTTCCAACCAGCCGAGCTGCAGCCATTAAGTGGATTTATGGGGGTTTTCCCTCTCACGGGCAGCTATAGGAACATTGCGAAGATCCTATTCCGTTGTTTTGATGCGTGTCGGTCTCATTTTTCAAGTGAGATTTGAATGTCGGCAGCATAGAAGGAAGCAAGCGCGTTTTGAAAGATGGTTAAAGAGCATTGAATCATTTCGGTCACCGCTCAAGTGGGTGTTGTCATTTTGCCAATAAGATGCACAAACTTTGTCATAATGGAGCGTGGAAGTGAAAGGAAAGTGAAGAGAGAAGCTGTGTAATGACACACAAGCTTTCTTTTGGAGACCAGCTTAAAAGAGTGCAGGCCGGGGGATCTGCGAGTGTTGCGCCGCTGTGGGAGTGGTCCCCGCCGACTTCAATTATCAACGTGCCGTGTTTTGCCGAATTTTAAAACGATTGAATTTTATGATTTTGTAAAGGAAGCGGGTTATGTTGCTGCTCTGTAAGGTCAGCGGTGATTGGCGCATTGACATCGCCGTCCAAAAATTCCTGGGCTCAAAGCTTGGCTCAGGTCCGCTTGTCATGGAGTTATCGTCTCTCCCCGACCTTGTGTGGGTTTTCCTCCCACATTTTAAAACCATGCATGTTTGGTCCTTGGATGTGAATGTGAGTGCGAATTTGTCCTATATGTGCCTTGCGCTTGGTTGGCTGGCAACCACCACAGCATGTTCCTCGCACTCAAAGTCAGCTGGGATAAGCTCCACTTCAACCGACGCCATGAAAGGATGAATTACATTCATTCCAATCTCGGTAACACACATAATTTATTTCTACCTGTGAGGGGAAACTACTTTTTTCTTTGCCCTGGAAATTGACACTCTTTGGAAGCAGTAAAACATGTCCAGCTGGGACTTTCATATTATCAGTGGCCGTTTATTATTCATGTCTTGGGACTCAAGTCCTGCCTACCTGCATGATTTGTCAAAATCACCATCGGCCTGCTCCTGGAAGTAGGATACGGTCAAGCATATTAAATTCAAATGACCGAATGGTTGTTTGTCTGCATGTGACATGCCTCGGCTAAATTGTACCCAGCAACACCACCGGCATCCTAGAAAATGCAACTTTTAGGGGGAAAAAACAAAGTCTTGAACTTGTTGAGCGCTGGGTGAAAACAGAGGTCTACAGTATGTGGCTATTTCAGCTTAACTATTTGTCAACACATTGTTGTGAGCTACACTGTAGATCAGGATAAATGCATCCACGCTCGGTAACAAACCAGGGAACCAAAGCCAGGAAGGGCTGAAGATGCTACAAGTGTGTGTGTGTGTGTGTGTGTGTGTGTGTGTGTGTGTGTGTGTGTGTGTGTGTGTGTGTGTGTGTGTGTGTGTGTGTGTTGTCTGCAAGTGAATCAGAGGACAGTTTGTCATGTTGCTGCTCCACAGCTCTGATCCGAGCTGACAGGTGAAGTTAAGCAAAGCTAAACAGCACACGTAACGGGGGAAGAGAGAGAGAGCGGTAGCACCACAAAAAGAGGGGGGGAGTGAGAGAGAGAGAGAGAGAGAGAGAGAGAGAGAGATGAGGATCAAGCAAGACACAAAGAAGTGAAACAATAGGGGGGAGAGAGAAGGAAAGAGGCACAAAGTCGGCGTGAGAAAATGAGGAATTGCAAGATCAGAGCGAGAGCGCAATTAAAGATTGAGCGGGAAAGAAGCAAGAAGCAGAGAAATCTGTTTAAAGGAATCGAGATTAACTGACGGGAAAAAAAAAAACAAGATTGGTTAAAATTGGCATTTAATCAAAGACGAGAACTCAGCGGGTACTTTTTTTTTCCCCTTTCACTCCATTCATTTAGCACCGCCACTCCCCACGTTCTCCACTCCTACTCGATTAGCAGTTGCTCTGATATGTGCCTGGCGAGAACGGTTGAATATTAAACACATTTCTGAAGGAAACCTTAAACTGAAGCTTCATCTTTGTCACAAAAATCAAACGAGGAGTTTTCACAAAGTTCAGTTCAATTCCCAAGTGACGTCTTAAAGCAGGAGTGTCAAAATCATTTTTGCTGTGGGCTACATTTTAGCGGAGGGCCGTTATGACTGAAACCATATAAATAAAATCAACAATAACGGTTCATTCAATTATTAAGTTACTGTAATGAGGGGTTTGGCAACAAGAAAATGCTGACAATATGTCTTTTATTTATTACATATGAGAATTTTAAATTTTGGTCGACATTTGAGCAAGCATCGTGAAAGTTGACATGTTTGATTTGCTTTCACGGACCACATCAAATGATGTGGCGGGCCAGATCTGGCCCCCCGGGCCTTGAGTTTGACATCATGTCTTAAAGGGACAGTGTGTAAAAATGTTTCACTGTTCATGATTTCAAAAAGCCCACTCTTTACTTCAATGAACTCAAAAGTAAAATCCCTGAAATAAAGCATGGTTGGAAGCGCAGCTCATCGTTCTCGCTCAAACGTGATAGAAGGTGAGAATCCGAGTCCACGAGAACAGATTGAAGGAACTCGGGAATGCAGTCGGGTGCACTCGAATGGACCGCTTGATCGATGACGACTATTCGCTTCGTCATGTGAGGGGTCGGAGACAAGATTTACTGTCCATGCGGGAGGGGGCGTGAGTGAGTGATGTGTTCATTTATTTTCGAGACTTTGGCAAGGCCTGTTGATCCATTACTATATTACACCGGGCTTGAGAGTCCTGGCACTACATGTATTTGCTGGAGAGGCTTATGACAAAAAAAAAAAAAAAAAAAAAAAAAAAAGTGGCATGCGTTGTTTTAAAAGCAGAAATCGAACATTCAGGGAATACGAGCTAAGCTGCTTCTCAGTTCATTTGTAGTTCACGTTGCCTGCTAACCAGCTGCATCCTCTCAACCGCAAATAGAAGCAGTCTGGGTGACTGCCATATCCCGTCTCTCAAGCATCCGAAATCAGCAGAATAGACACGGTCCGATCTCACGTGTATCCTTTTCGCTCTTTCAACGAGCCCGTGTCTCACCTTCATTTTAAAAAGTGCGCCTTGGGTGAATAACTCACGCGGGTCACGGGCATTTCGTGCCTGAGTGTGTAATCCAAGGTCACTAAACCGCAGTTCACAAAGCAGCGTCCCCCACAGTGCGCCGCTGCCAGAGTGATGCGGGGCTACCAATACATCTCTGTCGCCCTCGACTTTGACACATTTTACATGACATGTGCGGCCCCGTGTATGAGGGCCGCGTTGGGAAAAACGAAAGGATGCAAGGACCACTTTAAAATTCTTCAACTCAAGCAAGCATTGATATATTGTTTATATTTTCTGGTTACTTTGGGAAAAAAAGTGTTGCATAACAGCTTTCTGTTCAAAGTGATGAGGCAAAATAAACACTCGGTACTCACAACCACTATTTATAAAAAAAAATACTTTATCGGCCCCTAATTAGAATTTTACAATCAATACTTCATCCTGACGCATTTCCCAAATGTTGCAAAGATGACATCGGTGCATAAAGCAGGTTGACAGTGAGAACGACAATCTGTGCCACCGTACGACATTTGGTGACAGATTTACATTTACTTTTATGGGCTTACCTCGGCTGTGTGTGTGTGTGTGTGTGTGTGTGTGTGTGTGTGTGTGTATATACGTGTGGGCAAATTCATGCGTGGGCTGTGCGTGCGTCACGCTGTTGCATGTTTGAGAACAAAGCCCTTGAGCAAAATGAATCTTTGGGAGTGCTTTTTGTTGTTCCTAAAATAGAACCAAACCCTAAAAAAAAAAAAAAAAAAATGAGTGGGGGCAGTGAGTCAGAATGTGACATATGGTATTTTCTGTGACATCATCTTTACCAAACACCGCCTCCTCAGCGCTGTAAGCCTGCCAGCAACTGGCTCACGAGGCCCGCAGCATCTTAGCTTCTTTTTGTCACAACAAGATGCACCCATGAAAAAAAAAATAAGTCAGCTCTGCGGTATTGATTTTTTTTTGGGGGGGGGGGGGGGACCCAAAAACATACTCCCCGCAAATCACTGGCGGGACACAGAACATAAAACAGTGTTCTGAGATTTCAATACAAGAGCTGACTACTTCCTTTCCAGAGATAATGCTCACTGTTGATTGTTCCGATGAGAGAATATTAATATGCACTTACTTCAAATATTATATAACTTACTACATATACAAACCAAAATACAGTGAGGCAGATTTTCAGGAAACCCCTCAAAAAGATTCTCAGCTGGCCAATTGCCCATTTTTGCTTTTTCTTTGGCTTTTTATAAACACTCTTTGCATCACATTGCAAAATAGGGGACATCCACCTCAAGGGAAGGACGTTAGGACAGAAGAAGAGTACACATCACGAGTCACACTGCATTGACGTTTGACTTCCAGTGGTGAACGTATTTTTAATCTCACAGGACAAAAACAAAAAAAAAAAAAAATGTTTTACTTCCAGTGGTGAACTTATTTTTAATCTCACAGGACAAAAAAAAAAAAAAAAGAATGTTTAAAAGTGCGACGGGAAATTTAGCATTGCACCTTTACTTTCAGTGATGAGTGTTCAAACTATTACCGGGTGAAAGTGCGTGTTGAATTTTAGGTCAAGGCTTGATTCCCAAAGGCGGCCCATGTTTGGGAATCTCTTCGAGTGTTTCATGTAAGTGGCTCAGAGACAGTGCATGAGCACAAACAGGCCCTGGCGTGGCGCCCGCTCAGCCATGCCAAGGGACATTATTTGGCAGCTGTCAGCTCTAATAGGAATAGAGCAGGGTGGGAGACAGATCCAGGCTCTGTACCAAGCCTATAAGGGAGCACTATCTGGCAGCCATAGCACAACTGTGTGCGCATTTGTGTGTGCAGAAATGTTCGTTTGCCCCCAAAGACCAGTGCATCAGACCCTCTGTAATGATGAGTCTTCCTTTAGCCGACATTTGGAGAACTGACATTGTGTGTGCATTTTTTTTTGTGTGTCATCGGGGGAAAAAAAAAATGTGTTTGCGGGTTTCCTTCTCATCGCAGAGGTTGGCTAGTAGTAGTCTCGTGATGAAAAGAAAAGAAAATGCACAAAGTGATGACTCGCCCGTTGCCTTGGACTTCATTATAAAGGTTTCATTCTGTATACAAATCTGAACATCAGCTCCAATTGCTTGCCAAAGAAAGCTCAATACGGAATCACCCCAGTCGTTGCATGACACATTTTCCAAGCAACTTTGGTAAATCTAGAAAACCGTCACTGAAACAAACAAACACACAGGGAATATCCCTGTGGCTGACCGGTGACCAGTCCAGGGCGCAGTCTTATCAGCTTGATTGGGCTCCAGATTATCTGGCACCCTGAACAGTTGGGCAACCAAAACAAAATGGCTGGATGATTGTTTCGATTCTTGAAATTCAACTTTTAATAATGTATGCGCAGGAATGCATCGTTTCCGTGACTCCCTCGGACCTTAGAGAGTTCACTGTTGTGTATAAAACCAGCAGGACCGCGTATCTGCCTCCGTGTTTCCGTCCACATTGGGTTAGCGGACTTTGGAATTCATCTGTGGGTGGTGTTTACTCCACACTAACCTGCTCTGACAGTGAGGAGTGATTCAGCTTCAGAATGCTGTGTTATATTATATGCCCCCCCCACCCCCCAAGGAACTACACCGTGTGTGCGTTCGCGTGTTTATACAATAGTGAATGTCGTATTCAATGACCAGGGGGTGGTTTCCTCACTTTATCTTTAGCATCTTTGGCAATTCAAAGTGGGGAGCCTATTTAGCTACACGGCAAGCATGGAGCCACCACAATCTTGTGATCATGTGAGAACTTGCGCCGCGGCAGCTGTTTGTTTTCACAGTGGTTGACTCCTTCGCCCTCCCCAATATGCGATTTGCAAACTCAAGTGCGGGCGCCTTCTCGCCTCCACTCTCAAAAGCCAGAGGTCAATGTGGGTGAATGAATTAATCATGCACGTTTTTGGTCACGTCATAACAACAACAAGCTAGTTAAGTGTTTAGTTGGGTCACTTGACCGCCCCTGGGAACTGTTGCATATAAATATGGCTCGGAATTGTTGTTTGTTTGGTGCTCTAACAATGTGAGGTCCAATTCAACTTAAATCGAAAGCGCTCCTGTCATTCTTTACTCGACTAGAACACGATTCCTGGAAATTTATGGGAGGAAAAAATACATGTATTTTTCGCGATGCGGAAATTTGGAAATATTCAACGTAAGCCACTTTTTACACTTGAACTATCTATCAGTTTTCTACACAGCTTGTCTTTATGCATGGTACTTCCTGGACTGGTCAGCAGCCAATTACAGGGCAAATATAGACAAAAAAATAAATCAGACCACCAGTTTCATGGAAACCAATCGAAACATACTGAAAAACCACACACACACACATACGCACACACACGCGCACACGCGCACACACACACACAAGAATTCCAGTTTGGTACTGGTAACTTATTACACTGGTATAACACTGTTGTACATGGTAACTGTACGAGAGTATATACATTTTATATAACAGACCAAAAGGTCTAACTTCTTTTCCCAAATGTTAAACTTCAAATCATCTTCAGGCCTTAAAGACAAGAGTAGCCACTTACGACGTCTCGTTAACCTTTGGTCTGGATCTATTTCTGGGTACCCGTGATCTAAATTGGACGCCACACATCCACTTCATTCCAGTGCACAAAATTGGTCGGCTGAACATCTCATTATTTTAATTAAAAGGGAGATTAGATTCATTGTCCTTTGCACGCAATTCCCTCAAAACCGTCGCCGCCAACATTCAGCTCCATCAGATCAGACTGCAAAATGTCACCAAACGGCCTCAATCATCAACTGGTACCGCAGTCGCAGTTAAAAATGGAACTTCTCTCAGACATAACACTTTTTTTTTTTAACTGATACTGATGAAAAGACTTAGATGTTTGATTTTATAATAGGAAATAATATTTGAGCAGCAGCTTGTTGCACGCAATGAATAATATATGAAATTAATTATTAAAAGGAACAAAAGACAATTCAGCTTTGAGCAGAGCTGTAAAAAATATATATATTTTTTAAATGGACTAACAGTAACATATCTGGTTTTCGTCTCACAATTTGAGCAATTTATTTTTTACATTTTTACGATGTATCCAACTCTGGGTTTTTTTTTTTGATTTATTTTTTTACATTTTTACGATGTATCCAACTCGGTTTTTTTTTTTTTTTTTTTTTTAAACTGAGTCAAAATGACTTCAATGACTCGTATTGGTCCAAGAACAACAATAGGAAGGAGGCGGGGGGGGGGGGTTGATTGACGCCCAAAGTGGAACGCTCGGCAGACAAGATTAGACGAGGAAAAAGAAGATCTTTCCTGGGACATAGATAGAGAACAACAAGCGCTTTTAAGCATCCTGAAGGGGATGAAAACACAGTTAGAGGAAGGGGAGGGCGAGGGAAAGTGGCTCAGAGCTCCCTCTATTTGCATGGAAAATTAGAGCTGGGGGCGAAGAGTGGAAGACCGATAACGGCAGTCCAAGTGGACAGATATTAAAGAGATGAAAGAGAATCGGCGAGCGACGAGCCAATGCAAGGGCAAGCGTGATGTC
Source organism: Hippocampus comes (assembly GCF_001891065.2). Lineage (NCBI taxonomy): Eukaryota > Metazoa > Chordata > Actinopteri > Syngnathiformes > Syngnathidae > Hippocampus > Hippocampus comes. The sequence goes on from NW_017805503.1 coordinate 449,085, forward strand.
GGCGCGAGCGCGGCTACATTACGTTCTTCATGGCTGCACTCTTCTATCTGTCCTTGTAGGGGCGGGGGGGGGATGTCACTCACTCACTGGCCTCATTTACAGCGAAGTAAAATAAGAATAACCAACATGGTAGTTTGCCCATATTGACTGTCGGATGTCAAAACGCAAATCTGTCAGGAGGGTCACAAATGACAGCTTGAAGAATGTTGACCAGTACTGTACGTGTTGATATCACAGTTAGGGCTCCCCAAACATCATCAGGTAGCGATAAAAGTCGTCCCTGCTTGCACGGTACTCTGCACTCTGTGCAAGGAGGAATCACACCCCGCAGGTGTGCGTGTGCGGCAAAGCGTGCAGCGACGGCGTCATGGCGTGAGAGCGAGGCTACCTAGTCGAGGTCGCGCAGTTGTGGCAGCATTTAGGTTTTGCTCATGTAGGCATGTTTAGGGCTCTCATAACCAGGACGAACATTCGAGTGGCAGATACTGAATACAATGTTCACCCGACAATATTTTGCTGGAGATTTGTTATTTTGGGGAAAGCAGGTGACATTTGTGTCACGTTTCCTTTTGTAAATTCCAGTTGTAGTCACCAATCAAGTATATTAACCCGTTCAGGGACGCCGGATACCACAGTGGACAGCTTATCATGTTATCTGGTTACAGGTAACCACAGTGGACAGATTATCATGCTGTCTGGTGACAGGTTATCGTTATTGGTGCATGAAAGGGTTAAAAAAAGACGTATTGAAGATTCAAACAATGTTGCCCACAGGAATTGGTTCGCGCAACTCAAGGGACACACGCTTCTCATAAGCAAGCGCAAAGGCGAATTCACTTCTGCTTATTCATGAAATGTCACTCCGGGATGGAGCACACCGCAAATGAAACGTGTACGTTTATTCAAAGAGAGATGAGTCGGTTCCAAAAGAACTTTTATCTGCTGGTGCAGGTGTGAGATTTTTCTCCCGAATTGATTTAGTTTTGAGACATCCGCATCTGAACTTGTTCAAAGGCATCCGACAGCCAACGACGGCAACGGGGGGGAAACTCATTGTTCGACATTCCCGTTGGAAAACATCCAAAGACACGTACCTTTTTGTGACGATAACTCAAAAGAGCTTTCGGTTAGAGTCTGTAGATTTACGGAGAGGAACATTGGACAGCTTATATAAAGGCTGTTTGGGGGGTCGGGGCGGGGGGAGAGGGTATGATAAGTGTAAGCCTTACCATTTAGGCCCAAGTTCTCTGTGCTAAGATTTTTTCTAGCATTGACAGTTCTTGCCCCCTTTTTTTGTCTCGTTTTCCTCTTTGCTTGTTGTCATGCTCTCGTTCTTCTCCTCAGGACTTTGACAGAGCTGCTGAAGCAGCCAGGCGAGGCGGGAGTTGCGGATGGAACCGGGATACACCACCCTATAGGGACCAACGGGATCTCGGCCAGGGCGTTACGCTCCAACAACGGTCAGTCCTCACACTCCAGCTCACCCTCAAACTGACAAGGCGGAGTTGGCCATTTTGGTTTGTTGCCATTAGTTTGGTGACGGGCGAGTGGAGGATGGCATGGAGGGAAGTAACCACGCACACACACACACGTTGCCACCTGAATGTCCATTAACTAGTACACGCAAGTGACAGTGAATATATTGAGGGGCTAAAGACACCAATATGTGCTTATCACTCGTCATGACACACACACACACACACACACACACACACACACACACACACACACACACACACACACTAGATAGGTTATACGTAAACAAGACGTAATTAGCCTCGTTCCAGATCCCGACCCACGGAGTGAATGCTGGAGTGACCCATCTGTTTTTCTCTTTCTTTCGACTTTTTGACAGCACAAACATACGCACGGGCATAGAAATTAAGTCTTATTTCACAAGGACTCGTTTGCAATGACTGGTGGTGTGTTTAGTTCAAGGACAAAAAGGTCCCCGCTGCGTCACATCTGCGAATATGAACTATTTGTTGCCCGGCATTCATGTCATGGATTCATTGCTGTGTGTCTGGTATGTGCCACAAAGCCAAATCATCGTGCGGCACAAGACGAACAAAAGATCATCAAACATCAACGTAGAAAATGATTCATATGTATTCTGTATACGTTGATTCATCTCTAATTTATGATCCTGCTTCACACCATTGCAAACACGACATGCGATGTTCACTCGTGCATGTAGACAAAAGGGGGGAAAAAAAAAATAGACTAACTTTCATCTTCCCACCACAGCTATAAACACATTTTGGCCTCATTTTCACCCCATGCTGTGCTTATTAGCACTCTTCTATCTTGCGCCGCTTTTCTTTCTTCCCCTGCTATCGAATTCTACCGTCTTTACTCCACCCTGCCTTCTCGCACCAATTTGCTGTCGTCCTTCACTTCCATAACATCATTATCTGGTAAAAAAAAATAATAATAATATTTTGCACTGTGCATTTTGCAATAGCCTGCATATTGTTTTGTTTTGTTTATTCAATGGCCCTAGAAGACGTACGTGGGTAATTAGACCACCGCAAACATTCCATCGTGCGCTCCTGCGCTCTCGCTCATGTGTTTATTATTTTAGGATTTATGAAGCTCTTTCCACTCACAAATTTTAAGCATTCCTTCTCTGCTCCTCACTAACTTCAAAAGTAGGTTACTTCAGCGTTATGCGCACTGCTTTTTTGTTTTTTTTTTGGGAGGGGGCGGTGGGTTAACTGCTCATATTTTACCACTATAAGAATGCAGGCTTGTTGGCAATAGGAGTGGAAATACACAGAGATGACAGAGAGGGCAGGAGGATGAAGTCTTCGAGATCATGCTGTGTCAGCTGTCTACGCACAATTACCTCTTAATTAAACTCATTTAAATCCTCCGGGCCAAAGAGATGGCGGGTGCGACTGAGAGACACAGAGAGAGAGAGAGACGGGGACCCGCACCGTCCTTTATTATGTCGGAGGATTGAGATAAACCCAGATAAATGAGATGACGGTTCTCGATGATGATCACCGACAGGGATGATCCCGTGCTTGTGTTTGGCGAATTACGCGCACATCCGTGCTCCTGAAACACGCATGCGCTAGACGTGAGATGATATACTTGCGGTCAGATGTGGGCGTGGTCTTAAGGTGCGGAAAAAGAGCAGCGGCAATCAAACGTAATCCCGAGCGATAAGAGTGTGACAAAGGGAGCGTATTACTGCAGCCTTTTACTTCTTCCGCTGAGTCTTTGTTGCTTCCAGTACTTTGAGCGCACGACATAGCGCCTTCATTCGTCGACAGAATTTGGCAGCTTTTGAGCTACCACGTCGGATGATTTAAGTAATTGGCCTTAACAGGTAGAGGAGCCACAAGTCATGGGAAGTATCTGATGAACACGAGCAGAACATGTTTTTTTTTCCCCTCAAGGTTTTAAAACTGGAGTCAAATCCTCTAAGCATCCACTTCACCCCACCCCTCCTGAGCTCATTTTGAGCCTGAGATATTTTGGATACTGCTTAAGAGATGAAGGGAAGGATGAAACCTGCAGGATGTAAAATTTGAGGAATGTTTAGGAGAGAAAACTGGGCAGGGGGGGTGGGGGGGGGGTAGCATGGAAAGAAATAGGTCGGGTGATGTTACAGTTGGTGAAACAGGACAGAGATGATGAAGCGAGCAAAAAGCAGTTTTCAAGAGAGGCTCAAGCGGGCGAGGTGAAGAGAAACAAGCAAAGGGAGAGCAAGATAGAAGAGCCAACATGCTGCTAGCTGCGAGGGGGACAGCTGGTCAGCTGCTGCCCCGCTCTCTTCTAGTGGGGAGAGCTGCCCTCAGGACAGCCACCCTGCTCTCCACACACACACACACACACACACACACACACACGCACACACACACACACACACACACACACACACACACAAACCTGCTCTCGCAATTTTGCACGCCCCCCCCCCCGTACTCGCAGTCCATTTGCAGATGGTTGCATGTAAACTTACAAACAAACTGCACCTTAGCTCGCGTCACCTGAACACATGACAGAAAGCGGCGCACGAGTGCACGCACTTCCTTTGGCGGATGGGGGAACAACGCTTGTGGGAGGTCAAAGAGCGGCTGGGAGGAAGTGGAAGAGAGAGGAGGTGAGAGATTATGTAAAAGGCGGAAAGAGAGGCAATGGGAGGCAAAAGAGGGGAGGAGCGAAGCATTTTGACTGTTCAAACTGAGCTTTGGGCGTATATTTCAGGAAAAGTTTGGATGAACTCCAAATTGGACGGCTCTTTGAATTTAACCGATGCAACGGTTTCAGCAGCGTGAACAGCAAAAGCACCACCATCTGAGGAAATGCAGACCCATGCAAGCGTCGCATGCACCGTAAAATGGAACGAACGCCTCTCAATTACGACAAAATTAATGACCCAAGTCACTATTAAAAGATACCCGTGAAAAATGAAAATGAACTTCATTTGGTCTTATTTTTACCTCTTAGTTGAACACTGCTCCGGTGATATTTGCAGGCTGCTTTAACACTAATATGAGTGACTCTATTATTTTTTTTCTTTGCAAAATATGAAACGGGGATGGCGATGCTGAATTATGAGGCGCAAATATTCAACTGCAGAGAATGAGCTCGTGCTTCTGTCAATGGACGAGGCGTGGAAGACTGAGCTAGCAATCAGCGTGATAAGAAAATGAGTATCATGGGATCCCGCAGAGCGGCTGTTAAGTGAAAAGACGTAGGGGGTCGTTGTGTGTTAAGGCATTAGCGTGTGTGTTTACATCTGTGCGCCCTTGAATACCATGGAGTGTCATCAGAGTGCCACATGGGGCCAGTGCCAATTATATCCTCTGTGAGCTTGTCAATGACACCCCGCCGCAGAGACAGCTTGAGACACAGAGGGATGACAGCCGAACCGAGCATGAATATATATTCGGAATTATTTCGACATGTATGTGTGTGAGTGTGACCTTCGTTCGAGCGTAAAAAGCAGACGACCATGCGTGAGCCGACACGGGCTCGGCAATTTGTCTTGATGGCTTCTTATACGACTTTTATTTAGAAACACAGAACGAGAGGGTTCTACTACTTTTTATGTGACTATAAACAACCGGAAGCCATCACCGATACGCGTTTAGGCCGCTGCAGACAGCTTTAGGGTGCTTAAATGTTAATGGCACACAGAAATGTAGAAATCTGCAACTTCGATGACTTGGCATACGTTTATAAGCAACGCGCCGCAGAGCCCTTGGATCGTTTGCATGGGTTGAGGATAAACGGTTGCAATGCAGAGCCACAGCTATAACACTGATGGACAAAGTTCCGGATAGCAGTGTCTTTCAGTCTGACAAGCTGAAATTTGCAAACGGTTTTATAGCCAAGGACAGATGACGTGGACAGATGAAACCAAAGTTGATTTGTGTGGAAGGAACACACAATGCTATGTGTCAAAAAAAGAAATCCAACATCAAAAACTTCACTGCCACCATGGAGGGGGCGTCATGGTTTGTGACTGTTTTGCTTCCTCAGGGCCTGGACCTATTGCTGTCAAGGAAACCATGTCACCATCTATCTGCCAATTAAAGCTAAACTAATGTTGGGTAACGCAGTAAGACGACAATGACAGAAGTACAGCTAAATCAAGATCAGAAAGAAGAAGAAATACGCTTTTCTGGAGTGCGCCGGTCAGAGTGCTAACCTCCAACCCCTTTCAAATGTTGGGGCAAAACATCAAGAGTGATTCATAGCAGTCAACCCAAGAACACTGCTGAACTCTAACAAGAGAATTCCTCATCCCAATTCCTCATGACGATTGTCCACATCAGATCTGCAGCTACAGGAAATTGAGCATGGTTTCACAGAAGAAAAAAATTACTTGGCATACAGGAAACCTGCACTGTTGTAAAAGCATTTACGTAATTGTCTGCATTATAGATAACTTTATATGCTCACAAGCAAACAGCTCATCTCACTTAGCAGCCTCCTTGGCCTTTTTCTTGCTCGAGATGAATGTGTGATGCCGATTTGCCGTCGCTATGCACCACATAATCCAATCGGGATATAAAGAACATGCTGATGGGTGGTTAAATAAGGTGGAAATCAGCATTGCCATCCTCTACTGCATCACTGACTCTATTTTCCTCCTCTTTCATGTTTCATTTTGCCCTCTCGACTCCCTCTCATTAACAGGCCTTCGTCACTTCGCCTCTGCCTCAATTTCTCCCTCGCAGGCATTTGCTACGTTCCTTTTCTCCTTTTCTGGTATCTCTCTGTCCTCGTCGCTTCTCTCTCCTCTCTTCTTTCGTTGATTGTCTGGCGGAGACCGAGCTGTCTGATCCCTCACTCTGACCGAACACTAAGGTGGGCCAGAAATGATCACAGAGCTCCATTGAATAGATCTGATGACTCGCTGCGTGTAAAAAGGCACTTCAAAGGCAACGTTGATAGTTATTGGGAAAGCACCTCCAAGCAATGACTTCATGGTGTACAGCAGTAAAGTCAAAAGACAATGGACTCTATTTTCAGAGACGGGGCATGAGGAAATGCTGACCTAACCTGATTTTAGTGCAGGCGCAAGGCTCACTCTACCTGTTCTGCATCAAGGCGGGCGTTTTGAGATAATTTAGAGCAGTACAGTCACATGTTGAGATTACAGTTCCGATGTTCAAGTTTGAGTCTTGGCTCTGGTCTTCCTGTGTGGATTTTTTTTCTTGTGTGGATCTTCACAGGTTACTCAAACTTCATCCGACATCCCCCCTCCCCCCACAAATGTTTTTCTTGTGTTTTGTTTTTATGACAAAGTGCTAAGCTTTTGTCTGATCTAGTTTTGAAAACTCACGAGAAGACTGTGAGACACAAACAAAGGCATACTGACATTTCTGTCACCATTTTCCATTCAAGAGACATAATTACACATAGGGATGATATTTTTATCATCTACTGGTAGTTTCCATGTTGAGATGGTGGCTGGATCGAACGAGCAATGGCAATGTTGACGTGTCATTAAAAACAAATTCTCTGTCTGGGTTTTGTCAGACGGGTACAGAAAAGAAAAATGTGGAAGTGAAATGGATGTTACCTGCAACGTGGCATTTTGGATGTGGAGTGAAAATACATGACATCGTGTGTGCCAAGGTGTGAGAACATTGACAGACTATTTTCCTCACTCATGTCAAGGACACTCGACGCCTCTCCAGGGCCCCACACACACACACACACACACACACACACACACACACATCATGCAGTATAGACACTACCGCCTCCCACACACCCTCTGACAAGCAATGATATAAAGTAGACAATTGAAGCTCAATAGAGACAAATGACAGCATAGAGGACACATTTGCCATCAACTGAATTAATACATCATGTTTGTGTGGACCCCTTCCGATACTGCACGTGTGTATATCCTGAAAAAAAGTGGTGTGTTGAGTCGATTCAATTTTATTTCGTCAAGAGGCTGCACCAAAGAAAATCTTCTGGATCTATGTACATTTTCTAATTGGACGCATATTCGACCTAAAAAAAAGAAAAAAAACACACCTATCTGGGGCCAGATGATTTTATTTGGTCACTTGACAAAATAAAATCGAGTAAATCGAACAAAAAATTTTTCAGTGAAGCAGAATCTCACCTTTTCACACTCTCATGGAACTACCGAAAGGCTCTCATACGCACTACTGAAACACGTTCATGTACGCAACTGAAACACTCTCCTAGCCACTGCTGAAATGCAAATTTCAGTATCGTATGTCATCCCATTTCAGTGTATTATACAAGCGGTATGATGTGTAAGAGGATTTTAGCGGTGTGGGAGAGAGCATTTTAGTCGAGTGTAAGAGAGCGTTTCAGTAGTGTGCGATAGAGGTAATCCTGAATTATGTCCCTGCATGCTGCACGTGCAGCCAGGCGATCCGTGTCAGGGCCGAGACCGCATGTAAAGGGGTGTGTGTGTGTGCGTGTGTGCGTGCGTGGCCACCGATATGAGCTACTGAGCAGTGCAGCATGTGGTGATACATTAAAATGGCAGGATTATCCCCGACTGCTGCAGGCCTACTGATCGTGTTCATGTTATGGAGGGAAAGGGCGGGATGGCGCTCCATTTTGGCATCATTATCAAGCCATAATGAGCCATAACCCCACTCAACGACTTCCCGCTTAATGCATCAGGCCGAGGGTGGCCGATGTGCTGACTTGCAGGAACGGCGGATGATGAAGAGGAGAAGGGAAGGCGAGCGCGCATTGAAGGGGAATTCCAAAAACTAAAAGGACGTTTTTATTGGGTTGGCACAAAATATGCAGAAATCATTACAAAAACACTATGCATTATTATGATTTTTAATAATAATAATAATAATAATACAATTTTTAGGGATTATACTTGTTGTATTTTACTTATATTTAGTTCCCCAATATTTTTATTAGTGTATATATATATAT
>NW_017805503.1:457703-476984 GCF_001891065.2 Hippocampus comes
TATATATGTATATATATATATAGAAGGATTTTTTTTAAATAGTTGAAAAGGTACTATAACAAAGAATGACTTGCATTTTATCCTCATATCAGTGAGGTGACGTTTCAATTTGATTCCAGTCAAATATTACTTGGCTTCGTTGCCGCGCCGTGAATCATTTGCCAATTTCTGGTGAGTAAATAGTATTAAGAATAATAAAGGTGCCAGCTTTTCACAGCTCATGATGAAATGAGCTCACCGCTAATGCCAAGAAGCTAAAACAAGGAAGCATATGCCTTTAATAACCTTGCCTCATTGATTTTGGGGAAAGGCAATCCGGAAAATGCTGGACTGCCTTTTGCCAAAGACTTTCACTCGGCACAAAAATAGGGACCAAATTGTGCAGTTGAGTGACCTCATGGATAGCAAATGGTGGTGCGTATAATGATTAAAATGTCCAACATCCAACGATTGTGTGAACGGTGACAAAAAAGCTAGCCAATGACTGGACATTGTGAGCGTGCAGGAAGGCGGGACTCCTCCAGAAACTCAAGCCACAGGGAATTGGAATAATACATACGAACATTAGGTCATGGAATCCCCAACTATTTTTCAAATCTGTTCTGGTCAGTAGCAATAAATGTTCTTCAACTTCAACAAAGAGTGTGGCACATACAAACAACCTCCCAGGTAAGAGTCTATCCATTTCCTGCAACCGCTTATCCCCCCTCAAGGGTCTGTCCCAGTTCTCAAACACCTTGTACTGGTCGCCAGTCAATCACGGCGCACAGAGCCAGACAAACAGTCCCATCATCACTGAGGGAGAACTCAAGTCAGGCGAATGAACCACAACGAGAGCATTGCCCTACATTTGGTTTCAAGAAAATACGACCAGAAAGTTTCCTGGGCAGGTGCGCCCGATTTTGTGGCTGGGGAGCGGCCAAAGGAACCGCAATCGGCACACACGTGCGCACCCCCGTGGACGCATGTGACGCCGACGCGCAACCGCTCCCTCTCGCTTCCGTATCTGTCGGGCACACGCGCGCCGCGACATCACATCACATCATCTCAGCGAGCGTGTTTAACCTAATCACACTCAGCCATGCGTGAACCTCGGATGGGGGAGTCAGGTCTGTTATGACAGCCGATGTGCTGTGTGACAGCCACGGGCTTTCGAGAGCACCGACCGACAGGCTGCTTTTTAAGACGCGCGTTGAACTGGACGCAGAACACAAGGCCTACGCACAGCGATGGCGGAGATGCGGGGGGGGGTATTGCGGAACGAAGCAGGGAGCCAAGACTTTGAGGCAGACAGAGTGACTAATTGTATGTTTCACTTCCGCAGCATCAAATCGTAGGCAGACACACAGTGGGATGCAGCCCCCCCCTGGATTCGAGATTTGCCCTTTGAAGGCTCTTGGTAGAATTTATCGAGTTCTGCTAAAATGTCAGAGAAAAAAGGGGAGAACACTGTGGTCAAGCATATCCTCTAAAAAATAAAAATAAAAATCTAACTAAAGACATAAATGATGCGTGAAGTGACTCGACTGTATCGATGTCCTACTTGAAACTTGAGTTTGTGATTGAGCAATGATCGTATCCAGCGAACCTTCCATTTCTCCGAAGTAGCATCGAATCTACGAATCATCGAAATAGTTCCAGCACCTCCGTGTGAAGTTGATGCGATTCAGTTCGCATCGATCTTTGCGAGTCAAACCCACCTGAAAATCTGTTCGTCTTAGCTTGAGTGTTCAAGTGATATGAATAAATATCTTTCATTGGCAATGTAATAATTCCGAGTCACCATGGCAACGCAGACCCGTATTATTACAAGCCAGTGTTCAATTCAGTTCCAATTATCCGTGAAGTTATTTTAGGACATCATTGACACATATTTTAGCTTTAATCAACTTCAGCGTTATTCAAGCGGGACTGTCACGACATAAAATTGCTTTTTCACAGTCATCATCATCATCATCATCATCATGTTGAACTAAAAAAGCCAACCAGTCAGCAAGACGTGTGCAACATGTCCACATCGAATTGCTTTTTTCCAGGGGAAACGTTACCCTGAAAGTACCCCCGTCATCACACCTGGCAAGTATATCTCAATGTCGGGATATTTTTCAAGATATTTTTTCCTCGAGGGCCACCTGAGTACACGCTAACACGGGGAAGCTGTTTGCCGCCGCTTTCTCTGCTCCCATAAGGATGCTCCGATACACATGACTGCCTTTTGTGAGACGCGCCCGGTCGCCAGACTCTCACGCAATGTTTCCAAGCTTTTTTGTCACTTCCAAAAACAAGCTTCATGATGTTCATACTTTCCTGTGATTGTCCCAAATGAATGAAGCCACTGGTAGGTGGTGAACTCAACTGAATCATGCGGCTCAGTGGCATTTTCTATGCCCAAGACAATCTTTTGGAAATAAGCAGCGCGATCAAGATTTACAGTACTTGGTTGTTTAATTTCACACTCGATGGCCGGGCAAATGCAGAGACCCAACTATTAGTATACACGCTATTAAAAAGTCCATTTTCAATGATATGTCCCGGAAAGGGTGGACTTGTAAAAGAATTACACGACGGCATAAAAAAGATCAATTCCAAAAGAAAGAGATAATCACACAGACGGAGAGAGCGGAGAGTGGAGCCCTTTTCCCGTGGCGACACCGCACTATTGATCCCGGCTTGTTTCCTGGAGAGTTTCGGTGAGATCAGGGCGAGCGCTGACACAGCCATCACAATGCATTATGGGGGAATCAAAGAGAGAGGCCAGCATTGGCCGCCGAGCAGGAACTTGCGCCTGCGGGAATCGAGGAAGAGCGGAGGGGAGAGAAAAATGGGACAAGGACTAACAGAGGCGTCCGATGAAACGCCGCTTAACGGGATTTTCAGTCACGGCCAGTCGCTCGCCGTGCTGTCTCCGACTCTCAGTGGCGCTCTGAGAGGACACAGGTGGAAGAAAACAGGAACAGAAATTAAGTGAGGGGGGTGGGAAACGGGGGTGAGAATTAGGGTGTCAAAATAAGAATTCTGGAAGTGTCAAATTGGTATGAGTACACACTCACGGGCATATGTTTGTGCATGTATGTGTGCACGTGCGTGTGTGTGTGTGTGTGTGTGTGTGTGTGTGTGTGTGTGTGTGTGTGTGTGTGTGTGTGAGGCAAGAGGGTGACAATGAGGTGAGAAGCATTGTGGGATTCAGGGAGTCAAACACGAAACGCCAAGTGAGAAGGATGACACGGGCAAGCTGCATGTGGGATGTCTGAAAATTGTTTATTAGGCTGAGAGAGGCAGCGAGGGAGTGGGCGGGGGGGGAGAAAAAGATAGAAAGGAACAAAAATGAAGAAACTGATGAGAGAAAAAAGAAACAAAGAAAAAAAAAGATTTTAAAAAAATAAAGATAACACAACATCCATCCATCCATTTTCTGATCCACTTAATCCTCACAAAGGTCACGCACGGGAGGTGCTGGAGCCTATCCCAGCGGGGGACACCCCTGAACCGGTTGCAAGCCAATCGCAGTGACAACAAAACAAAGAAACAGAAAATAAGAAAGAAAAAAAGAGGAGAGTGCTAGAAAGAGAGAGGGGGGGACGAGTGACCCGTAGAGAAGAGGTGGAGAGTGAGGGGGCAAGCAAGAGTGGGACATAAAGGGAGAGAGATAGAGAGCGAATGAGAGCGGGGGAGAGAAAGAAATGTCAGTGGACAGCTTCCATGTGCTGGCTGCAGAGCAACAGAAATGTCAAGCATGGAGAAACTGCTGATGTCTTTCACACAAGCGTGCGTGCGTGCGTGCGCAAGCGTGCATGCGTGCGTGTCACTGGGTCATGTTCTGGCGAATCTCGAGGCGGGCACAACTACAAGAAATCGAGTACCGGTGATGAAAAGTAATTTTGCATCATGTTCAAGTTCGATATTGTGCTTTCCGTTCATGTTGTACGGCGGGGCTGCGTTGTTGACACGTGAGCAGGAAAGCGTTGCGCTTGCTTCCGGAACGTGTTTAAAGGAGAGCGACATTTTGGTTTTGCGTACGGGTCTGCATCCACCCGATCCTCCGGTTTCCGATTTTCTCATCAAGTTGGGCCTGAAAATGTTGTGACTAAAAAACATGCGCAATGGTGGGAAATCAAGAGAAACGGTTGGGCGACAAGGACATTTTCACACAAAGGACGACAACGTTGCAGGCTTCCAACGACGCCTTCATTTACATGTCGTAAGTATTGGCGCCCCGCTGTTGTTGCAGGACATTTTGACAAGTTGAATAAGGGAAGGAAGGGCGCAGGTGCATCTGATCCCTTTTAATAGTCGCTCATCTCTCTCTTTATGTGTCTCCCAAAGCTGCGCGTGTCAATCAGGGATTTATTAGCGAGGGAAAGCTGCCATCATCAAGGTGAATAATTACAAAAGGGCCATCGTTTATGATGATTACATCTCCCTTTCCAAACTATTTGCACTCCTGAGGTAACACTTCAGATGACGGAGTCATTTGTCATGAGACTCGGGATGGGAAGAAATATCCTTTCCTCATTTGATATATTTAATATATATATATTTTTTTTTAATCTATTTTTTCCCCCCCCAATCGCGACAGTAATATAAACTCCTCATTACCAAGGTGAAGTATATGAAACCTCATTTTTGACTTCTTTGAAACGGGAGTAATACATATTTTAGAGAGCCGGATTATTTTGGGCTAACGATACGGCACCAAGACAAGGGAACATGTAATTATCTCGCCAGACATGTCATCTCATTTTTTATCCTTCTCTCTGTTTTTCCCGGCGCAGCAGATGACAGAATTCACAAATCACTTTCCTTGGTAGTGGGGGGGACCAAGGCAGGCTGAGAAACAGATGGGCATCATCGAGATATATGTGCACGTGGACATTTATTTATAGGTGGGGTATTAAAAAACATGACGGGAGAGTTTTAACGAGAGCCGAAGCAAAACGTGACAAAGCGAGCGGGTGCTTCTGAGACAAGACAGCAGCTGAAACGTTGACCGTATTTTGTCGACTCCATTCACCCTCCCGCCACTTATTCGTCTTTCGCCGCTTCTCACCGTGATCTTTATTTCACTTCCATTTCCCTTCAAAATCTTCCGCCGTTTGCGACCTTGAGTTTCCTCTCCCTCCCTTCCGCACTCCTCCAAGCTACACTGCGGCGAACGTAAAATCCGCGGGAACGCATCCAAGCGCTACGTCCAATTCTCGGATGGCCTTTGCATCACTAACCCAGAACGGTCCGTTAATAAGGTAGCAGTCACAAGATGGGGGCACAAATATGGGGGGCGGGAAGGTGGTAGCGGGGGCTGGGAGAAGATTTGAAGGTCAAACCCCGGCGTGTGTTCGCACACATACAGACATATCTCGCCCACACACAACGTGTGTGTCTGTGTGTGTGCAGCATAAATCTCTGTTAGACATGGTGGGTGGACACACTGGCGGGAGATTTATGCTTGAAAACATGAAGCCGGGCTCTTGAGCCAAAAAGAGGGGACAGAGGCAAAGGCTGAGCGTTGATGAGTGGGTGGTGAGGTTTTTTTTTTTTTTTTTTTTTTTTTTGGGTGAATGACTGATCATGGTGTGGTGGCACGGTGACCTAGTGCTGAGCACATCTGGCGCACGGTTCGGAGGTTGGCAGTTTGAATTCGAGCTCTCGTGTGCTCCTCAAGGGCGTGCAGTGACCTTTGGAGCGGCAAGTAAAAAGAAGGACCTCAAAAGGTTCCACTGCATATTGGACGGAAACCGCTTTTCACTGAGTTAAGCAGTCACAGGTTGGTAAAAGAAAGAAAAAAAAAGGCATTATTATTCCAAATTGTCGACAGAATGAATGAATATTTCCCCTATGATGCTTGCATTTCACATTCATGATCAGTGGTGCCAAGTGTTGTTATGGGCGACCGTGGTGAACGGCCGCAGGAGGGTTTTATGGGCCTTCGTTAAAGTCAGCCAGCGGAGCCACTGCGGTTCATCCCGAGAATATGGATGAGATCATTTCTACTCATGACGACGCGCACACACGCGCGAGGGAAGTCTGGACGATTGAGAGCGTTGCGAGTGCCAGGTCCCTACAATGGGGGACATTTCAAATAAGACACAATAACTGATTGTATATTTGCGTGTGTTGGTTTATTTGTTACATTGCTATCTGGACTACGAGGAGCGAGTGTGTAAATAAAAGCGTCTAACATGTACAACATCATTCACATTTTTCACTTTTGTCCCTCCGTGACCCTCCTCCGTCGTCATGGCTCTGTTTTTCCTCTTATGAGACTTCTTTCGTTTCTTTATTGTAATCCATTAGTTGCCCCAAAGGTCTGTTTTGAAATTTTCATGGGAAATTTAATACGCATACCCCCATGGCCTTTTCTCCTGTCTGAAGGAATTCATAAACAAGTCCCCGCTTGCCGCTTTTGCATAAAAAGGGGGGGAAGCTGACCTTCAGCCCTTAGATCTCGTTTGTAAATGTTGAAGTGGACTTGTCCGGAAAGTCCATCTCAGAATGACAACATACACATCAACGTATTATTGGCTACTTACGGCAAATTCACAGAAACACATTTCAAGCGTCACCATAATAGCAGCGCTAGCAATGCTAGCCTAGCATTAGCACTGTCAACAAGCCCAATTGCTACATACGACACATTTTTGATTGACGGTTACTTAAAAAAAAAAAAAAAACTTTTGAATTTCTATTTTTGGGAATGTGAAATCAAAAGCTCAAAAGGAGGAAACGCACTTACCTGCCAGGTCCAAATGTTGCTAATTCGGCCTCAGTCCTGGAATCTCTCATCTGTCCGAGGTCCCTCCACCTCAAAAAGGGCAACGGAAGTCACGAGGGCGTGCCCGCAATTGGCGCGTCTGCAAGTGCAAGAGAAATAATTGACACGTCATCAGTCCTGGTTTCTGTCTGTCTCCGATTGGTTGTTTTTTTTTTCTCAGACTTGGCGCTCTCTTGCCAATCAAATGAGTCAAATTAATTAATCCCTTGCAAGTCTGACAGTGGTCGCAATTTAAATTAAGTGCACAGAAAATAGAAATCTTAAATTCCTCCGCGTTCCTTTCCTGAACGCATAAAAAGTAGCAGGACGTTCTACAAAGTGTATCCCCCGGTACATCTTCCAAGGCCCCCCCCCATAAAAAAAATAAAAAGATCTATTTTAAATCTACACAGACCCGGTGAGTCAGCACATCTCAACGGCAAACATCCCCACCTGTTCAGTGTCACGTACAACGTGATGGATCGCGATATGCTCGACATATTTCGATCAACAGCAAAATTCTTTGCAGAAAAAAATATGCTGCGTCTGAAGGAGACCAGACACTCAACAAGCTGGACTTGAAAGAAATTCAAGCTTAAAGGGATGGAGCCCTTGAGTCGGGGGATATGTGCACGCGTGTGTGTGTGTGTGTGTGTGTGTGTGTGTGTGTGTGTGTTAAGTGAAAAAGCTCCGGGGTCTGCTTGGCCCTTGTGATGAAAGAACAAGTTCAAAGCTCAGATTAGCTCAATAATTCATCACTTCACCAGGGCTGAGGGAATCACCGCTCGAGTGTGACTTACATGCGCGCATGCGTCGCCATTGGTTATGATCAATTCATTCGTTCCACAGGTAGACAAGACGGTTGGATGCACACGTGCTTCTAAAGGGGATTTGTCCGGCAAGGATTTATACTTTCCAGGTGGAAAAAGGGTCTCGCTGAGGCGACGACTGAATTCAATTTTCGAGAGATGGATTCGAGA
Organism: Hippocampus comes; assembly: GCF_001891065.2. NCBI lineage: Eukaryota > Metazoa > Chordata > Actinopteri > Syngnathiformes > Syngnathidae > Hippocampus > Hippocampus comes. The sequence goes on from NW_017805503.1 coordinate 465,432, forward strand.
ATCTTCTTTTTTTTTTTTTTTCCTGATGCCTCGCTGATCAGAAATCTGAAGTACTTCCTGGCAAATTAATTGGGGCAAATGAGGCTTGTGAATTTTGGACCCAAGCGGAGTCTTGTTGCGTAACGTGGGTTTTTCTCATCCCCCTCACCCCCACATTCCCACCACCCAAAACCAAAAAAATGATCTGCAGCTGTTATGCAGAGCCGCAGATGATTATACAACACTGCACAGACGTTACATATTCCATCTAACGCTCGCAGAACATTTCAAAAAGATGAGCATGCTTACAAATATTACAAATGATGGATGACGGAGAATTACATCTTTGGGAAAAATTGAAATTTGAGACGAGAGGCATTGGCGTATTGAGATTCACTTATGAACAATTAGAGAGGAAAGGAGAGTAAGAGGGAGGAATAATGGACAACTCACAATGACTTGGAAGGAGGCAAGAGGGACTTCAGATGCCCGGCGCGCTCCGAGCACCAATTTGTACAGCAGGAAAAGGGAAATAACGGCGTGGAGAATTCATTCCCACACAGCGCGGACAAACACATCCATCAATTGTAAATAATAAGCAGCGAATTAATACAAGGCAACGTCACGTGGAAGCAGTTTCTGTTGATTTTGTTGACGTTCGTTCCCCACTGTCCCAAACGATAAAAGCGCTTTGAAAGGCCGATGTCATATTTTGCCTTTTTACCGGAGGTTGCCTTGTGTTTATTTCCCCTCTTCTGTTTACTCTTTATGTATCCGTGGGCCTTTGGATGATGTACAGTGCTCAATGGACAAGCAGCCCAAGTTATTGCGCTCTATAATGGGGGTTATACGCCCTCAGTTAGCCTGCAAATTGTGTTCTGGCAGGGGAGGAATGGAGCAAAAGGAGGAAAAGTGGGAGAGTAAATTGACTATTAAGTCGGTCTGACGCATTCAAACGGTTCACGACCTGATAGGAATAAACACAGAGTGGGAATAGGGGCTGGATTAAGAAGACTGCAAGTACAGATCTTATCCAAGGGCGAGCCGAGATAAGACGGAGAGAAGCAGAAAAATGTCACGACGCCAGGTAAACTCGGGTCTTCTTCAGGTTACGAGTTCAGCTTTTGAATTACGCAAGTTATTCCGTGTCTCACTCGAGGCAATGCTGCCCAACCAAACATCAACATGGAGGAAATATTGTGCTCCAGCAAGACCCTTGAATGAACAAATGTGTGTGTGTGTGTGTGTGTGTGTGTGTCCCTAAACAGTTTTTAAATAACTTCTAGTCAACTGTGTCTCCCTGACCCGCCCAGAGGTGGTCAAAGTCCCCGCACAGTGAAATGGTTTATTGAAATGGAACAACAGTTCAATGGCAATTTCAAAAATATATAGCAAGTCAACTCCAATGTTTGTTTATTATACCGTACTTGAATTTATACATTTGCACCTTCTTAAATGAATGATTAATCATTTTTATTTATTAATTTTTTTTTTACAAATGATCAGCTTTTTTTTTCTTTCAAACTCTCAATTAAATTGTCACAACAGGGCTAAATAAATAAATAAATAAATTCAACACAACACATTGCTGCTCGTTACGTTTTTTTTTTTTTTTTTAAATATATTTTTTTAGGTAACTCATGGCTGTCATCTGCCCACATCTTATACCGCCACCACTCAGCTAGATTGCAATGCAGGGCCACTTCCTCCCAGCAATGCCTCAGCTTTAATTTAATATGCATCTCAGGCAACGGCAGCGCATATTCATTTCTGTCCTATTTTGCATACGTTTGAGAACACGATTCAAATAATAATCCTTCCTTTCCATCCATTTGCTGTGCTGCACCGTTTGCATGGCACTGCAGTCTATCTCAGCTGACAGTGGGTCAGAGGTGGAGGTACAGCCAGGACAGATCACAAACATGATTTCATTCACACACACACACACACACACAGACACACACACACACACGCACACACACACAATAACATCTGCAAGCAGCAATGTCCAATTAACCTCGCATGCATGTCTGTGGGAGGATCCAATGGGCAACCCCTGCAGGAAGAGCACGAGGTTCTGGGAATACGAAAACCGGCCGGGAGGTTCAAACCCGGAGCCTTTTTGTTGTGAGGTGACCTCCTTCTAACCAACACACGACACAAGAGTTAAACTCATGAAGTCAGTCACGTGCCATCACCGTGCAACTTACATCAGAGGTTCTCAAGTCCGGGCATCCCATACAGGAGAGAATTGGGGTTTTTTAGGGTGAAGGACAAGGGCTTGGTAACTTTCTGGAGGAATGTCTTTGCTCCAAGGGAATTGTTTAAAAAAATAAAAATAAAAATCACCAAATTACCCACCATTACAATCCTCACAAACTCCGTTTTGGGGTCAAGGCATACTCAAGTTTATGCTTTATTAATTTAAGTGAGCACATTTGCCAGAAGGCAAGTCTGAGTCACAAACATTTTGTTGCATTTTAAAGCCTTTTAGTTTTTAGTGGATTCGCAGCATGGATGTGTAATGTCGTAGATTTTCTGCCCTATCTTTCCCTCTCACGCGGACAGATGGGGTGTTACGAATGACAGTTGAACCTCCAAGGTCAAAACACCTCCAACATCCATCTATCGGTTTTCATACTGAGCCTACTTGTGCGTTTCAGAGAAAGAGACTCTCCACGCTTTGCTTTCTCGTCCATCATTGCACTGGGTTTGTTTTTTTTTTTGTTTTGTTTTTAAATCATCCTACCATTCGGTACAGCTATGGGTGGACACTCAAGCAATCAGGTGTGCTTCTGCCATGACGCGAGACTCCAATGCACGTCAATCGCGCCGCATTTATCAGAAAGAAACAGGAGCCTCGTTGATTGGTGATGACTGAAATCATCTTTGACCACTCCCACAGCGGCGCAGCGCTCCCGACTGACAGATCCGCCAGCCCGTGAGAGAGAGTTATGTCAGAGTGATGCTGGCAGAAGCCCTTCCAGCAGTCCTCTACTTTGATGCAGAGCCCTGCTGGCCTACACACACACACACACACACACACACACACACACAGATTGAAGCACATGCATTCGAACCCCCCCAAGTTGAATGCCCCATAATTCAAATTCTATTTTCACATGAACATAAAAGGACTCCAGACGCAAATTTTGTGCATCCCTCAAATGAATTATAGTCCCATGTTGACGGCACGAGTGTCGGGTGCATGCTGAAAATGTCCTCCCCCGACTTGCGTGTGCAATAAAGCAAATGTGTAAAATAGACATGCGTGGAAAACAGCTTGTCATAACACGGACACATCAAACGACTTCACTCTCGACGCTTATCGAGGAGTCAAATCATTAGCGCCTCGTCTCGAGCGTTGAGTTTGACTTGACTGAAGTGCACCGCCGCAAAACCGGTTGTCGTGAAATAATTCAACAGATGTATGAAAAATACAAGAGAAAGGAGGCAGAACCTGAGCCAGAAAAGCGAAAAGGACCCGTACATGGCTGCACCCGACTCTCTGGGAGCTCTCTGGTGGCTGGGAACAGCCCTGTGGTCAAACTGGAGACTGGCCAAGGATCTTTCCATCAATTAGTTGATTTTTTTTTCCCCCCTGCAGTCTCTCTCTGGCTAACTCCCTCTCTCTGATTCTGTTCATCTTTCCCTCCGTGTGAGTTCCATGATTTCCATGACTGGCTCACTCGAAGAACGCTTGAGAAAGTAGGACACTTCCCTCGACCAGCGTTGTCAAAGGCGCAGGCAACGTCGACGGGCTTTTGCCGTGCTCGATTACCGGGTCCTGAAATGTTTATTTTGGAAGCGCAGGTGGCAGCAGCCAGACGACAAGCAGTCGCCGCATGCGCCTCCGCACGCAGAAAACGGGCATCCCGCGGTTGTGCCTCCCAGCTCAGCGTGCCCGTCCGTCCGTCCACAGCGTGTCATCGCCGCATATCAATTACACGGGGAAGTGAAGATGTGCTTCCAATTCAATCAGTGGCCGTCGCCGTCACATCCCTCACTCTCGGTTAGTCTCCCCGCTTCGGCCCTCGCTACATTTCCTTCCCTCCGGTGGAGCTGGCGGTCACAGGTGTTAGGTTTACGAGTCTGTAAACGCAGAGAATCTAGTGGAACCCTCCAAGGTTGTTTGCCCCTGAGGTTTTACAATTCTGACCACCACTAAAACGCGCGTGGAGAATATAACTCGACTTTTACGAGAACTTCCATCATGAACATTGCATGGTCACCGAGCGCATCGCGTGAGAACTTGGTGAATAATTTACGCGCAATATTCATGGGCGAAGTCGACTGGCTCCGTTTTCGTGACCGGTGCAAGTCTGACACGAGGCAGGGTCGAAATTAGCGCAGGGGTGTGCTAGAGTTTGTTTAGGTATTGGCCGCTGATGCGTGATGGCAAATGGGGTGTTTTGCGGCGTTGTGGGTGCGAACACAGCTGTCTTGATTCACCAGCAGTAGAAGCATGGGACATCAGAATGTGGAAAAACGAGATCCGCTTTATGACTCACCTCCTTTAATTAAAGCTTGAGTGTTTTGTTTTTTTTAAATAGTCAAAATATGGCCTGTATGTACAGTTACTAAAGTTTTACAATGGTGATAGTTAGACCCTGGAAATAATTATTTCAACTTCCTCAGTCAAAAAACAAAAATGCTTCCATCCAAGTTTAATAAAATGGAGGTTTCGTAATAGCTCAGAACGGATTGTGTTTACGGTTAGGATTTGAGGTTTTGGAGGGGGCAGACAGGTACAGTGTGCTTTGCTGATTTCAGCCTACTGCTTTAATGACATTCTCAAATGGTTTATTACATCACCGGATAAAGAGATGAATCGGAATTTAAAAAGAAATGAACTTGTTAAATATGTTTGCCTTATCTCAGGGCAACAGCAACGGTTCTTTTCAAGTTCTGTTTAGAAATGTGAAAAAAAAAAAAATCCAAATAAAAACCCACCACAGTTTCAAACTCTCAATCCTGCGTCAGATTGCTGCCTGCCTGCACCTTCGAGTGCACCAAAGTCAAAGACAATTAAATTCAGCCCGGGAGCGCTCATTTGTATTTCCCCTGCACAAAAGCTTTGCGAGCGGGGCATTGCGTGTTGTTGTCTGTCTCTCACTTTGCAAGCTCAAAGTACAAAACAACTAGAATTTGGCCAAAATGTGAAATAAATTAAGCTTTTACATCATTTTTTGGGGGGAATCGGCGGCCACTGTGAATTGTTTGGAGCGCAGTATTCTGCAGTAGGTCCACATGTACAACATTTCAGCTCACTTTCGTGCGGCTCTGGTCTCCCTCCATGTCTTTTTAGCTATTGTATGCTCCATAATGTTCACCAAATAGTTTGCCGAGTGCTCGGTAATGTGCACGTTGCATGCGGGGACTTGATGCGAGCTTTATCGGTGCTAACAGCTGCCTGCTGTGGCTGTAAAATAGCGGATGAGAACGGCCGTGGTGAACATTAGCGGCCAAGTTCAAAAGGTCAAACTGGATAAAATGCGTGTCCACATCGCTGTCAGGATGACGTTCATAGCTTTGGGAGTTGTCATTTTACTCATCACGTGTGCGTGTGTGTGTGTGTGTGTGTGTATTATTGGTAATTTGCACCTCCAAAGGCAGCATAAATAGATCCGTTTGAATTTCAAGATGAAATATGACGTAATGAGTCTGACGCACATGCACAAATATCGAGCCTCAAATAATCATTACGTGCACTCCGGCAAAAGAGCCCAACTCTTGCAGCAGCAGAATGCAGTGAACAAGGTTTGCAGAATCACAACTAAAAAAAAAAAAAAAAAAAAAAAGTGATGCCACATTAACTTTCTGTCATTCTTTTCCCAATTTCCCGCCGAATTGTAACACGGGCATTCCTCTCTCTTGCGCTCTGTTTCTTTTAGATCATAACCATTTGAATAATGCAGCCCTGTCTCCTCTGGGTCCAGCCATGGCCTTGTCTCACCCGCATAACAACCTGGGAATCGGTTTCAACAAGTACTCCTCACTCAAGGGTGTCGGTAAGTCTTGCACGCTTGAAAGCCGGCATTTAAACACGAGGCTTCTTATTCCACTGTAGTTGTTTTCTTTTTTGAAATTGGGAACCTGGTTATGCATCACATTGAACTGCATTAATAGTCCATTAGCATGATGAAACCGGGGAAGTCCGGCATCGATTTGTAACTGGGATCAGCGCATGTCGATGGATGCCTTACGCGTCCGTCTCGAGCTCAGCCACTAGAACGCTGACAGTTATTGACAGCTGACCTTTCTCTCAATAGAAATGCGAGCTCGTGAAAGAACGGAAACGGCAATGGCAATTAAAGATACATTTTTAAAAAGAAAAGAAAAAGGATGAGATGGGATAAAGTGACATGAGGTATGACAAAAAAAAAAAAAAAAATCCCCACAAACGCTTGCATACAGTTTGTGTCTCTGCAACAAAAGTGCGCACGCACATCCGAGCGAAGCATTCATTGTGATTAACAGCAGTCTGGACAGCAGCGGGGCGAAGCGACTCTGCAACAGTCCCGCAACTCACCCTCTGGCTTGCCCGTCGGACACTAAACGCAACATTTGCCCGAGATTCACATCACACAAAACGCGTGTGGTCAGATGCACAGACGTAGTAAACATTTGATTCCTTCCACGAGAGAAGAACGGAATGAGGAATGAAGAAAAGACGGCACAAGACGAGACAGACGAACAGTGTTGGACGCCAGGTTGAATAATTCAATACAGGGGATGAATTACGACTTGGTTAGAAAGTGAGCAATGGCTTCCCGAGGGTCGTGGACAAAGTCACACACCACCACCACGGACAAGTTCCGGGGTTGGTTTGCGAGGTGGAACTTTTCTCAACACATTTCACACCACAGACGACTTTCGAAAGCGACATAATATTGCACCACAAATATATCATTCCTATTTCCCCCGAAACTCTACAAATACATTTTACTGAGTGACAGAGCAGAGGAAAAGAAGGCACAGATGGACACGAGAAAAAAAAAAAAAAAAAACTACAAGCGTACTCGTACGGAGGGAAACTGGAAGATGACACCTATTTTGGAAACAGCTTGTTTTTTCTTGAGGAAGCAAATTATTCATAAAGGGGGAAAACAAGGTTGATGGTGTCTTAAGGCGAGAGTGTGTGTGTGTGTGTGTGTGTGTGTGTGTGTGTGTGTGTGTGTGTGTGTGTTGGGGGAAAAGGGGCTGCAGTGGTGATGACCGAGCAGCAGAGTCGCGTTAATCCGACATGACATGCTGAACCCGTTCTACTTTCATTTCCCGACAGTTTTGTGCAACACTCCCTCATCATCTTCCTTCACCCAATTTTTTTTGTTTTGTTTTGTTTCGTTGCTCGTTTCTCTCTGAAGTCATCGTCCCCATCTTTTCCTAATTCTTCATCGTCAGAGTGCAGACAATTCGAAGCTCGGTCCAATGAAAAAGATGCAGCACTCGTATTCTCTGGGGCGCAAACGGCCCGCGGGTGTCGTCTCCTTGTACCGAATTTTTCCATTTGCTCGTTAGACGAGAGATTAGCCGCGTGTTAGGGAAAGATCAGAATTGATGAACGGATTGTCGAGGATTCTCCTGGTTTGCTTTGAATGAAGCGTTTCACTTTTTTTTCCCCGACCGATACGAGTACGATTATTCACTCACGTTCAAGAATGTTAACTCATTACATCTGGAACACATCGTGATTGTAACAAAATGAAATTTTCTGGCGAGGAAGACTTACTCAATGTCCTATTTTTATTTTATTTTATTATTTTTTTGGGCTTTCAGTATCGGTGGCCAGTATCGGCATCAACCATGACTACCCAATCGCTTAAAATAGTGCCGGTATCAGCTCGATACTGATACTTGGTATTGATACTCGCCCATCCCTAGTTATGTGGCACTTCATGCCTGATTTTTTTTTTTTTAAATGCTGTATATTATCTATATTTTCTGCCATCTAAATCAACACATAAACAATATTGTATGTCGATATGAGGTCATATGTAACTGTGTTCCTATCAGTCAACAAATCCAATTTTCTCCGGACGAACAAATTTATAATCTCTTAATTTACATTTATAAAATCACATCCAAAGATGTAAAAAATAAAAATATCTCATAGCGACTTTCTGTTGGCATAAAAAGTAAGACAAGAGCAGAGCAGAGCAGTCACGTATGAACTCTCTGTGTCCTCTTCGTCCAGATACGGCACCTCGAGACTACTACAAGAGCTACCCGATGGTGGATTACACCCACCACCAGTCTCCTCCGACTTTCCAGCCAATCAACTTCCACCCAAAGGAGAAATCCTTCCTCCCGCCACCCGATATCCACGCTCCGCTGGCCATTACCATCAACTCCTCCCAGATCCCCAAGCCCAAGATCTCCAAGACCAACACCCACCCGCTGACGTCGGGCTCGGCCTTCAAAGCGTGGGACCCCAGCAAGGGCCACGCCCAGCGCCCGGCCGCCTCGCACATGGTCCTTCAGCCGCCGCAGCATCACCACGCCGTCCAGCAGCAGCATCACCAAGCGCTGCACCATCAGCCCAACAGCCGGCGCCAGGCCTACTCCAACAAACGGCAGTTCAGCATCGAGACGCTGCCCGAGCTCTTCTCCCAGCCGCTGGGCTACGGCCACTCGCCGCACGTGCACCCCAAGCACAAGGGACTGCCGACCAACAGCAAAACGGAGGTCACCGTTTGAACACCGAGACGTCCGGAAGGGGGAGGGGAAAAAAAAAAAGGCCTGCCCTGATATCTTTTATATCCACGGCCTCACTGGAGGAGGGGCAGGCAAATATCGTGTATGATAAGATTTTTTTTTTTTTTTTTTAATGACTGCATTTTCCTTATTATCATCGTCGATAATAACATGGGTGTGCTTTGTGAGATTACAGGATCGGAAGCGCAGGCAAGCCGAGAAGGCGGCCGTGATGTAAATAATCGATCGGCTTCTAAGGGTGTTGGCGTAGCGCTTAAGTCCGCTTCGTCCCACCCGCTCCGAACGACTCGGCGTTGCTCTGTGGCGAGGAAATCACACGCGGAGGCTCTATTTACCCTGCATGCGCCAGCTCACTCTGCCCATTTTTTTTTTGTCCTATCCGAGTCTGCCAGGGCAGTGTTTTGCCCCCCCGTCCCCCCCTTGCCCCTCGAGACTGTAGCTTCCCATCACCAGAGACAATGCCATCAAGTTGTCAGTTCCCACCACCCTCCGGCCCGAGGCGGAGTCAGAGATCAGCCTGGCGATTCGTAGCAGAGAGGAGGGGGAGGGTTATTTGCTTTATTCCAGGGGCAAATAAAAGGATGAGAGGGAGGCCGACCACAACGGCAGCACAGACTACACGCTTGTCGAAAACTACCGAGGGTTTACCCGGGAGCGTCCGAGACCACAACGCAGGCCCAAACTCATCAGATTCTTCTCTCATCACACAAAAGCCTCGGAAAAACCACGCACGAGAACAAGAAAGCTCCGTTGCAGCAGATCGCGCATCCCAGTCAAGCTCCCTCGTGGCGCCGCGAATAGCAAACATACTTCAGAACGTTCCACAATGGGTGGAAAAACACAAACGATTGCACCTATCGAGATCTTTTTGAAGTCATTTCCCCCCCCTTTGTCAGCAAAAGAGTTGAAAAGGGTGATGTGTTCACACTCGCATGAAGACTTTAGTGGTTTCGTCGCAAAATATGCACGCCTGAATCGAAAAAGCCCTTATTGTGCGTTTCTAGTGCTGCGACTTTAATTGCATGTGCAATGGGAAACGATTCAAACTTAATTGCTGATATTGACCTTTTACGACACAAATAATGGCCGCAGGTGCAATGACGGGACAACATTAATATTTCAGATTATTGGGCAATTATTGCTTTGCTGAAGTCCAATATGAGAAAAATATGCAGTCAATATATTTTCTTTTTAAATGTGTTTATTTGAAGCCCACAACAAACAACGAGCACACCCGTCACACGATGTGTGTTGCGCTTTCTTTCCCCCCCCTTTGAGAAAACTCAAAGGAGAGAGTAAAACGGCGCAAATGACTTTTTGCGATATAATCGATGATGATGTATGTGGAGCAAGCCTCAATGCAAAACCTTCAATTTATCACCTACCCAGAGGTGCTGTACTGTTTAAATAAAGAGCCCGAAAAGAAACCACGCGCATCGCTCAAGAGGAACGGAATTGTGGTTCGGGGGGCAACACACACGTTTCGCAGAGGCCTCTTCGTCAACGCGATATGTTAAAATCACGAGAGCGTGGCGGCCCCCCACCCCCAAACCCCCCTTGTGTCAGAAGAGTCCAGCGATGCATACTTTCCAACGATGGCTCTTGCGAAATGCAGGGGGAGTACTTGAGTGCGCTGAAGCAAAGCCGTACGAAGGCTCCTTTGTTTCGCAAGCCGACTCATGAATTGAATTCACCTTCATTTGTTTTCCTCGGGACGGCGGCGATGCCGCAGAGCATCTCGTATGCCCGGCGCGCGCGGCGACATCACATACCCGGAACTCTAATCGAAGAGGATCGTTTAGCAGGGTCACACAATTTAGCAGCCGTTCTCTCTTTCTTTCTCTCTCTCTCCGCTGCCTTGCAGCCCTTCAAGAAGACCGTCCTAACTTTTCAAGCAGCGCTCGGTCGCCCGCAGCGAGCCAATCTCCCTCCATGGTATGTCTTTCATCCGATTTTTCAAAGGGAAGCAAATCACCGCAAAGATAGGAACACTAAAAAAACGGTTTTGCATTATTTGGAAAGGGTTTCAGTTCAGAAATAGATGAGGAAGAAGCCCACAAACGTGCCCCACCAATTATCCTCCATACGTTCATCAGACGGCATACAAAAGTGGTTCGACAAGAGTCGGTTTCCGATCATTCAGTCATCTTGAATAAAACGGTCTCACGGCGTTGAATTTATGAGAAATAAAATAAGTAATGAGCTCGTCAAAATTTCACGACGACGTGTTATTTCTTCTTAGATTTTGAGATCTCAAATACAGTTGCCGATGCATACGTTTGAACATGGACCCAATGAAAGACTTAAATCAGACTACTATGAATCCAAGGCATCTCCTAAAACAATTCATTGATCAAAATTAATGATCTGATTTACTAAAACGGTAAAACATGGCATTTGGACTGCAAAAAAAAAATACTAAATAAATTAATCCTCCATTTGTGACGAAGGTATTGCAACATTTCTTCGATGTTCAATGTCATTCTCGAAAAAAAGTTTACCATTTCATTTGAGTTGAACTCATGATTGGAACCTGATCGTTTTGTGGGGCAGCGACGCCTTTCCAGCGTGCATCGGTTAGCCGCATTCTGCAATTTGCATCTCAGTATGAAGGAGCCACGAATGTACACAAGTGCGGGAGTGGGGGGGGGACGGAAAAAAAAAATGGAAGCGGCACCGTTAAACTTTCATGCGAGAGAATAAATTAGCAATATAATGCCCCGCTCGTGCGGCGGCGTTGGCTACGCCGCCGTACCACTCGAAGATGCGAAAAACCTGTTAGTGGAGCTGCTGGAGTGGAGCTGGCTGCCGCTGGCGTGCTTTTGTAAGAAGGGATCCGCTGAGAATGAGGACGGG
>NW_017805503.1:477127-480249 GCF_001891065.2 Hippocampus comes
CTTAAGATTTTCGTTGGTCAATGAGCGCCGGCAAGGAGACAGATGCAAAAAAATAAAATAAAAAGGAGGTTGACATGGATGATTTTCCACCCAGATTTGACACTGATGTCTTGGTTGTCTCTCTCCACTCACACAGCCACCAATGACGCACTCTGGAGCGTTTTTTTTGTATTTTCCATCAAGGTCTTTCAAAGCAGCACTGAGCTCAGACGTAAAGCACGCAACGTGGAAGCCGCACCCACCGCTCTCCGTTTACTGCCAAGGATTGGAACCCGCAACAGGCTCTTAGGGGTGAGATGGCCCCGCCTCCATTTTCAAAGCCACGTTGCGAATTGTGGATTGAGACATTTTCATCCTTGGGAGAAACTCCTCATCGAAGTACAAAGAGGACGCAAAAAGGTTTTCTATTTCCAACCTGGATCCAGGAAGCCCCCTGCGGCATGTTTGTTTTGGGGTTTTTTTTTTCCCATCTTCAATGTTGGACGGGCCGCTATAAAGGCCTGAGATGGACAAGACCGTGTAAATATTTGCACGAGAGAGAAGTGCAATACTAAATGATATCTTCTGTAGATTGTCCACAGAGCGGTGGTGGGCAAAAGCAGGACCGAAAGCCTTGAAAAAGGGGGAGGAAAAAAACACGAGGACGCCCGACTGATGCTTTGACATCCAAAACTTTTGGATCATCATCATCATCATCTTCGAGCGTAATTCGCGCTAATAAGTAACTGAAACGGTGGCGACGCGGCTCAGCTCGGCGCCAACTGACTGTTTGTAAATCTCTCTAGAAGAAACAAACGCAAAGTATTCTACCGCAGGTTTTCACGAATGCAACCTGGTAGACATACTTGGGCGAAACGATTCCCTAGCAAAATGTAGATTACGGTGTCTGGTTCAATGGTTTCTTTTTTTTGGGTTTCCGTCTGTTTTTGTTGGTTGCTTTGTTTAGTTTTTGGTTTTTTTTGTATTATGCTTTTTCAAGAATGGAAACGATGACAACAACAAAGTATTTATATTCATGTTCATCTGACCAATGAAAGTTAGAAGTGCTTCCAGATTTTAGACTCATGGCTGCGCGACGTTCATCCCAACCCGGCTCACGTTCCCTTCTCGCCCCCCCAGATGATGTCATACGTTTGAAACTTGTGATCTTTTGGCATTGTGTGATCCACGCGCCCTCATGTAATTGATGTGCTAACATATTGCATTCTATCAAAGTGCTTTGGACAACACGAGAGTTGAAAGGTGGGAGGAGGATTCAGATTTGTATTTGCAAAAAAACAAAAAAAAAAATTATAACAATGGAGAATATGAAGTCATACTTTTAGGATAAACTGTACCAGGTAGCAGTAGGTTGCCTTTGATTGCTATGTACTAACTGTGTATATACAGTGTGTATGCTGTCCCACTTGTCTGCTGTGAAATGTGTTGAGTACTCAGCTTACAGTATATAAGGGCTTTTTATAGATATTAATGCAGACTGGGTAATCTGATGTCACACACTGTAACTCAAGTCAAATTTCTTTGGAGGGTTTTTTTTTTTTTTTTAAAGGGATATGAAATGAATTTTCATGCATACAAAAATACAATTAAAATGGCGCCAGCCTGTGTGTCCTGTTTGAATAAATCTTTGTGAAATACAGCCGTCATATTGTGTTGCTGCTGCTGCTGTTTATTTATTGATTAATTAACTGATTAATTAATTGATGCACTATGGTGTAGTGCAGGATTTATTTATTATTAATTAACTGATTAATTAATTGATTAATTAATTGATGCACTATGGTGTAGTGCAGGGCAACAAGTCCACATTCCTGCGCAGGTCACGAGACATAATCGCACGCGCTGTACGTTGCATCCACATTGGATAAAAACATCCAAACGGAAGGCGACTTGTCATCAACACCGACGGGGAGCGTTAAACAGGAAGAGGAGGGAGGAGCCAGGCAGCCAAACAGCCCTGTGACATTATTGGTGGTTTTGAAATGAGGCCCTCCCCTAAATGTCGGCCTGCTAACTCGATATCCTTACGGGTTTAGGAGTCATTATGAAACTATGATTTTTTTAAACACAATATAATATGCAAGATGATGTCATGATGACAGCTGACACTGGCGGCAGTGCTCAGGAAGAGATGGAGAAGGTGATGTCATTTAAGGTTGAAGCAAACAAGACTAGAAAAACACACAGAAGCATGCAGGTTTGTTCTCTCACACACGCACATTCGTAGCCTGAGGTATTGGGCTTCAGAAGGGGCATGGAGCCTCTTGATTTGTTCTGACAATCGTGTGGGATTCAACCGGACGTGTTTTCTGTGGCTTATGAGCTAGCGCTGTGTTTTCTAGTGTTTGAGTGTGTTGGGTCACCCACATTGAGAAGACAATAAAATGTGCAGAGGCAAAAGTGTTGTGTCCTCCCCCCGCCAATAGAATAGAATGACATAGAGGAAAATGTTTTTCTCCATTTTTTTTTTCCACCCAGCTCCATTTATATCGCATTAATGTTAATTACAAAAACATCCGCAATATATTAGGAAGGGGTACAATTTGGTCGAGACCTAAAATAAGAGCAACAAGAATCATTTTTTTAATGGAAAATTCTGATTCATTGAATGTTCCGACGCATCACGGTGCATCTCACAAGTCTTGGGTTCAAGGTTTGAGTCTCAGCTCCTGCGGGGAGTTTCAATGACCTCCCTGTGATTACTTTGTGTCCAGAGTACACTGCACCTCTCGGCAAAACTCAGCTGGAATACACTCCCGTTCACCCGCGAGCCTAATGGGGACAACCGCTATTGAAAATTGATGAATTCTCTGACTCGATTGTCCCCAGCACGGCGATAACAGAAGATACCCAATTCCCGTTCTATGCTGACCCAAAAGTAGACGCACAACTAAATTCCTGCCAAGTAGGCCAGTGTGTCCCGCCAAAAAAAAAAAAAATATGCCTCCAAATGTAACAAAAGGGGAGAAATGCCATTTTACCAGCTCACCTTTATGCACCCTTCCAAAGAAGGGATTTTAACAGGCACCTGACAGAGCCAGATAAGACAGGAACTGCCGCACAAAGCCATTGACTACAGACAACACACACAAAGTCGGGAGGAGGAGAATCAGGATGGGGAC
>NW_017805503.1:482198-509215 GCF_001891065.2 Hippocampus comes
CGGGGGGGGGAGGAAGGTAAGGGGGTGTATCAATCCTCTGAAGAAACACTGTCAAAAAGAGAATGATGGCATGAATGAGACCGTCCCCGATTATACCGAAAGAATAAAAGGCAAGACAAAAGACGTGTGAGGGAAGGGGGATGACATTTCCAGCTGCATGGGGACGCGGGAAGGAAGATGAGAGACGCGCACGACGAACAGAAGGCGACATCAAGCACTCAAAGCCAAAGAGGCAGCAAGAACCAAAGGGCATATGCAAGTGTTGCGGCAAAAAGGGAGTTGAGGAGGGGGGGGGGGCGCAACCAGAGTGAGACACAAGCAGTGTGAAGGTTAATCCAGTTTGTCCTGTTGTTGATGGAGAGTTGACAGCGCAGCAAACATGGCCGCTGCCCACTGAACTGTTCAATGTCAAGCGGGCGCCAATTAGCTCGCCGTGCTTCTTGCACATCCGCATGCTCAAACCGGTTGAAATTTGAACAAAAAAAAAAATGTTCGAGTAATAGACAGGGCTGCAAAACAAAATAACCGTTATACGGCAACGATTCCATCATAAAAGTCAGTAAGAATCATACTTTTCAAAAATGTACAAGGAACAGAAAGCAGCGAGCCTACTTCTCCGTGTTGATGCGTTTCATCACAAACTGGGAAGTGGTCACCAAGATACGAATGAGTGCGAGAACCGGTCGGGCTGCGGTTGAAAAAGGTTGGACAGTGAGTGAGTTAAAGGGAGGAAAGGTTGAGGAGATGAGGAGGAGAGAGAGTTTAGAGTACTTTTAGATGGATGCCTCCTGTCAATCAGCGCCTTTCACCGCTTCCGAAACTCATTTCAAGTGCGGATCTCCTGAGGAGGAACACATAGCAATCTAAAAAGTGCCCGAGATCAAGCTGCATACGTCCCCTCTTCAAGCAAAAAAAAAAAAAAAATTCTGTATCACTCTTCTGCCTTTCTCCATTTCTCAGATGGCATATAATGTATTAAAATGACATCACTCATCACGAGGTATGATGAATATGAAGCCGAAATATGCACCGTGTGGTCTAAAGCAGCAGTCTGTTTATGTGAAATGAATAGTCCCTCACACCGCTACAGTACTGTGAAAATGTCACAGAAAATGTGTCCTTGATTAAGCTACAGTCATCTTGACTGTTAGGGGAAAGAAAAGAAAACAAAAAGTTGATGAATGCATTCGGAGGAAATTAAAAATCTTGCAATGGAACAACAAAGAGGTCGTGTCCTTGATTAAGCTACAGTCATCTTGACCGTTAGGGGGAAGAAAAAAAAAAGTTCATGAATGCATTCGGATGAAATTAAAAATCTTGCAATGGAACAACAAAGAGGTTCACGAGAGAAAGGAGAAGAAAAAAAAAAGATACCCGCAGTCGTGATTACTTAATAAAAGGAAGACAAGGCTCGATCAATAGGCACGTTTTAAAGGGGAACAATCAGCAATGGGGGCCGGACAGCAGGCGGCACATAAAGCTGATGGATCGGTTCAGCCCAGACGTCCTGCGCTACATTAATTCAACAGAAATCCAAGATTATCGGACGCGTCCATAATGAGTGGCTTTACGCGGGTGCTCTTTTAAATGAACTCTTGGGGAAGCAGAGTCAGTAAATCAGTCGGCCGGCAGGTATCAGGGCCACTCATTCTGTCCTGTTGGGCGCTCACCCGGACCGACCTCAAATCCAACACTATCAATCAGCTGGGAGGCTTTCCGCTACAGACGCTACGCTAGCTTTTTAGCTGACCAGGCATGGCTGCCTGCATCGGTTTTGCCACATCCTTCTTGGTCGACTACCTGGAGTTAGAGACAAAGAGTGTATGAAGCACGACCGTGTACAGTCCAACAAGTTCAAACTCCATGACTGTACTGGCCAGTCAATTAGCATGTTTTTGTTTTCATATTGCTGACTGGAGCCACCTGAATAATCTTTCATACTTAAATGCAATCGTTCTAATGAAGTCAACAAACACACAAATAACAGACAAAATATGATGCTGACTGTCATGTTGTTGGTTTTTTTTTTTTGTACTCTGCCTCTCTGAAAAGCAAATCGTTGTTTATACTATTTTTACACTGACAGCAGTCAGTCAAATAACTTTGTTGCAGTTAAAAGTGAAAAAAAAGCCACAGAATATCTTCCTCTTTTTACACTCTTGCATTTTTCCCACGTGACTGAGTCCCTGGTAGCATTGCTAACTTTAAAACGTCTTAAATTTCACAGAAGGACCTGTCAAATGACAACAACAAAAAAAAAATTTTTAAATACTTGGATTTAAAAAAAAAAAACATTTGGGCTATTGAGAATAAAAGTGATATTTTCGATCATCATTAGACCGTGTGAATCAACCATTTATGAAAGGGAATGAGGCCATCCTGTAATTGCGTTTTGATCTCCTTGAAAGCATAACGCCGCGACCTTAAATGCACTAGTTCATTAGATTGGTTCTGCTAGTCTTTATTTCTGATCCATTTCAAGTGAGGAAACTTCGGGTTTGCGCCGTCATGTCTTTTCAGCGGGAATTCATATTCAGAGCACCCCAAAATAGTCCATGCAGGCAGGATGTAAACACAAGCCTGAGCGAGTGCCATCCAGTGGGGAAAAAAAAAAAAAAAAAAAAGAGACAAAATGGAATGGTTCTGCTGCTCGAGAGGAATTTAAAAGCTTCCAGGCTTGTTCTAATTTTAGTGTATCACAGTCTGAATCAAAATAGCCTCGATGCCAACAAGGCTGAAGCCGCCTTAATGTGATGCCTATGAGCTCCATTAAAAACAGGACACGCAAGCATCTCTTGCCGCAATTTGGCCCGTGACGGCCAGTAAACAACCGCCATGTTGTTTTGGCCGTTTACTGTCGGACGCCACAAGATGTGGCAGTGTTCCACCGTCTCGTACAAATTTCTGCAACCTCACCTCAGCGTGTGCTTTTCACCTCTCCCGACCTCAACCTGCCTTGCTCAACGGTTCTGCTACGATGGCGCATGCAGACTCAATTCGCTAGCGTTAGCTAGCGGTTAACTGGAATGGATTCACACGACGCGTAAATCTTTTGTCTAGTTGTGAAAAACGTCTCTCAAAACAGGCCGTTCGGATGGCAACAGTGAGTAGCCCTCAACGCCCAAGCTCCACCCCCAATCACTGAGGTTGTGAAGTGGTGAAGTGTAAATCTTTAAGTGCAAGCCTACTCTCCTTAGCCTCGGGTGCGTTTTTCCCAAAGAACCTCAGAGAACTTAAATAGTGATGAATACTGCATACCGGATGTCCCCTTTAATGCGTAAATCACTCCTGAAATGTGCACATGTTGAAATAACCGATATTGTCATCAGAAATATGCAAGTAATATTGCAGACGGGCTGGATAGTTTGCGGGGGCGCTTACACTAAAGCCAACATAAGGCGCTTGCCCGCTTAGCTCAAACTGATCAGGCTGCTTCAAGTCGTCGTGTGGTTTTCCACACATACAAAACACACAAATATGCTCGCTTATGCGCGCACACGCACACACCCACAAATAACGCACAGGCAAGCCGACGCACACGCGCACCCTCACCAGCAGCGTCCAGATGGGCCGAGCCAAGGGCATTCCGGCACATAAGAGCGAATGCCGAGTGATGCGGCAGAAGGTCTCGAGGACAGTTCACATTTCTCCCTGTATTTATGCATCCATGTTTTTTTAATATGCAAGGTCATGGCAGCGGCTTGACGGGGGGGTAAGGAGGTCCCAGCAGCTGTTGACATAAGCGAGTCCAAATGGGTGACCCGGCCAGGTGCTTGGCTGTCCCCAGCAGGTTGGCGGAAGAGATGCTGAGACAGAACCTGGACTCGGTGAAGAAGTTGTAACCGGAACGAAACGAAGGACGACTTTGACTTTGTCTCCGAAACTTGAAATGACGCAACCGTACGATGCAGCTCATTGAACACTTTGCCATGACTATTTAAGCGCTAATCTCGTCCCGCGTGAGGGGAAACGTGTCACATTGGACTGTCATGTTCAAACTACAAAGCATGACAGAAAAAAAAAAATCATGAATGAGTGCCCAATGCTGTCTTCAGAAGAAATATTACAAGAAGGCTTTGTGCCATTACGACTTAAAAAAATGGATGATGACAAATGAGAGAGGTGGAAAAAAAAAAAGTCTCGGTTGAGAAGGCGAAAGAGAGAAATGAAGCGACAAAGCCTGGGAAGCGCAGCAAGGGTGCAGTCAAGCAAAAGGTCTCTGGGTAATTCGGAGCAAATCGGGCAGGAGGGATCCAAAGTACAGTTCGGAGACTACGGGAAGCGGGTCCAAATGAAAGAAAAGACACGGAAGGGCGTTGTGAAATGTGCTCGGTGGAAAGAACACGAAGACAATCGAACTGAGGTGGGAGACCATCGGAGGGAAAGAACCGAAACAAAGTAAACTCGGACGAGGGTCCAGAGATGAATCGTGCCTTTTGCGAACAGAGGCTCGACTGCAACCATTTGACACATTTCAAGTGACACCCACAGCAGATACATCTGAGCAAGCATGACTGGGCAAGAATAATCATCAGTCGCCATGACTTCCTTTTCCAGCACCACGCCGAGCTTCATTCGATGCGCTGACACAAACCAATACGTGGATTTATTTGCACCGTTTCTCGTCTTTCGTTTCATGTGGATGGCACAAAACGTGAACTCTGAACGGAGCCAGACGCGTTTTGTTCCCGAGAGCCGCATGGCGCGTATTAATTAACGCTCAAAGTGCCAGGGTAACCCTAAAAAAAAAAAAAAAAAAAAAAACGGTACATGAAACACTTAGTTTTGCATATCAAAGGCTAATTGAAGCATCAAGTCTTTGTGATGTAGTTCACTGCAAGGGGAGAGCCAGTGAAAAAAAAATCCTAATGAAAATCTCTTTGCAAGCCTTTTCGCTCACCATAAAGGGCCTTTCAACGCGCATATTTCAATTGTTTTTATTGCCGTGGTTAAAGTCTCACCAAGGAATATTGTGGAACCTCCACGGCGAAGCGCCTCAAAAGCGCAAAGGTAGTGACGTGACAGAAGGAAAAGTGTCAACAAAATTATGTTACTATCACACAGTCTGTCTGTTCTGTACAATATAAGCAATGCAATTCTTAACATGTAAAATGACTTTTTTTTTTTTTTTTTAATCTGCAGGAAAAACAGTTTCTCTGTCCCTCACGATTCCTCAAGTTTCTCTTGAAGCAGCTCAGCACTACGAGCGAGTGCGCCTTCAGTATTCTTTTATGAACATTCATGTTAGAGGACGAGGACTTCATTTCTGGTCACCGTGACGTGGATGTTTTAAGCCTTGAGAGGAATTACACCATCGAATGACGCGATGTGACATTTCTATCTCAAGGGCAGCAAAGGCTCAGTTCATTGGCATTCGAACCGAAAGGTCGGAGACTCAACTCACTAGAAAGCAAAGCCTCTATGGAGACATTATATTGCACTACTGTATAGTATGCTTGTATGATCGGTCGTTGTACAAAATTACAGCAGATCTGAGACCAGGGAACTACTGTATGTCTGGTGTGCATCAGCTGGCACAACACGGGGAAGCCTTTACCTTCAGTAAAATGGGATTTATGAGCAGGCCCAGCGGCTGCGTGACCTGTTGACCGAGTGGTTCCTTTTAAATCGCGGCACAAACAATACAGCCAAACTCCATCTGGCATGAAACAGCATTAAAACTCAAAAACAAGAGAAACACCGCCTCCCTGTGGTTACTCGAAGAACTGCAGAGATATTTTATCATTACAGGTTCTTGACCTTCAAACTTCCGCCGTTGCACAGCACGGTTATGACACTCTCAAATACAATTCGAAGTTTCAACGACACCAGATGAATTAAATTTTGACCTACGTTTAAATTGTTTAACATTTAGTACAGCGTTATCTGTAGTTCACGGTATAGTCGTGTTGTTGTTTATAAAAATGGTAGCATTGTAGCTGTTACCATTGCACGATATAATTCCACAGTGATCGTGATTAGCAGGGGATGACAATCAATCTTTGCCATGAATAGCGAAACATAATTGCCACAACCCAGTTTATAATTGCTTGGCATTAGATATAGCAAGACATTAAACTCAAAACATTTGTCTAAAGTCTTAAGTCTCACACCCGCCACACCTCTCGATAATAACCTCGCATCTTACCTCAATATGCTTGTTCAAGTTGGTCGGCGAGCTTTTGTAAGCCGTGAGCTGCTGGCACCGGTATTTTTGTCAAGTTTGCAGCGCAAACGAAATGAGTTGCTTTAGAACAGGGGTGTCAAACTCAGGTCCTGGGGGGCCGCTGTCCTGCATGTTTTCCAAGTTGCAACACACCTGATTCAAATGAACAGGTTCAATGTCAGATTTCCGCAGAGCTCGCCGATGATCTGGAGAATGACTTCTCCAAGGGATGTGCGATGGTCTGCTGTCTTTTCTCGCTGCTGCTGACACGGACAGACGGAACATTTTGACCGACCAAGCTGTTTGGCTGCACTTAATTTGAGTGTGGCGAGCTGTCATCGATTTGTTGACGTGCGCCACGTGTTGGTGCGACGCATTACGTACAGACGAAGTGTGTCGGAATGTTCTCCGTTTCCTGTAGGCTTCTCATCCAACCACAATCAAAATCACTCCCATCTATCCGAGCTCGATTTCCTTCGTCTTGTTAATCTGAACGATGATAAACTGGAATGAACGCAATTTAAAACGAAATAATAAAGTGTGCGTGTGTCAATCGTAGCAAGTACAAATAAAGTCTGAAAAATAATTACTCCACTCAAGTATAAATGCCCCAAATTTCAATTGAAGTACGGCAACGAAGTATTTTTGCTTTGTTAGTTGACACCCAAGATTAAAAAAAATTGCCAAAATGACACAAGAAAGTATAGACAATGGCTTTATGAGCAGGTCATGTAACAAAAACAATCACAAACAATAGGGACAATACGCGATAACGTGGTTGAAATACTGTATATAACTATAAATATCTTAAAAGGATAAGCTACAAGAACAACAAAAAGATTTGTTCATTAATACATTTCAGTGGTCAGGTGATGTCAGTTACTTGGGTAGCAACAAGGGCCCATTTCACGAGAAAATGTTTTGTGTGATGAGGCATAAACAAAAGTCCAGGTGGCAAAATGTTGACGGCTAGCATCAAAGGTCAAATGAGTTTCTTTTAACTTCTTCAAGAGGCTTAGTGCTGGTTTTTAGGTGATCCTTCACTTTGCTTACACGGTGTCATCTCACCTCACACTCGCTTCCTAACTTGCATGTCAATCGTTTGTTCTCCAGAAATTAAGCGTTCTCTCAAATTCTCCGGTGGCATCAGAGATGCGTGGGCACTGGGATGATAGGCCGAGTATTGCAGTTTTCGCAGGGTTTCTACCGGTGAGCATGAAGAAACCTACAGTTGAGTTAGTGCATTCAAGAAAAAAAAAAGGTGCTAAGACATGTCAAGTTATTCAGCAGAGGGAAATGAAGGCACAGATTTGGAGTATCACACATGCGCACACTTCTGGTGTACAAAGAAGGGTTTTGATCACCTTATTGGAGCTTGAAAACTAACTACTGAGCAAAAAAAGGGTTTTTATAGCTTCAGCGTGGGTTGTATTTACCGGTTCCAAAACTGCAGTGGCTGCAGATTCAATCATACGCTTACATTGTAAAACAAGAGAGCCACAAATGGAATGGATAGCAGAAGGAGGCGGCAAATGCCGGGTTGAATCAAACGGTGCAAAAAGGGTCTGCGGTGGACATTTACCAAAGAAAAGATTACCGGTATACATTAAATAAGCGACAATAAAAGACTCAAGACTGAACATTTATGATCCCAAAACTATATATTAAAGATGTCTCTGAAATAAATGCGCTCCATTGAAGTCAGCAGCAGAAGTCTCACAACTCCGCCGCCATATGAATCGCGTTGCTTCGAAAATGTTGGACTTGTCTGGTCCAAAGTTGCACCGATGAAATCCAAGTCATTCGGAACGAGCAGTGAGTCGGTTTTACGGTTTAAAAGAATAACATATGAGGCTACACGACGACTGGTCTCAGTCGGCACACCTACACAACCTATGGAGACCCATACAAGTACTGTAAATACGCGCCGTGTCCGTAAAGTTCAAAATACCAAACTTTTGAGTTTCCCCCTCCGAACCTGGGCCAGAAAATTCATCACAGACAACTCGAGGCTCCTTCAACACGACAACGGGCCTGTTCGCAACGCCCTAAGAATCCGACAGTTCCTGGCTGTGTAAAGCGTTGCCGTGGTGGAGCAACTTCCCAACTGTACCCGACCTGGCTCTGTGTGATTGGCTTTTCTTCCACCCCACTTTCACTCGCTAAAGGGTAAAGACATGGATGACATCAACGTGGAGTGGAGCGCACAACGGCATGGCACAGAAGGCAGTGAGATTGCATTCAACTTCCCTACTTTGAAGGGACAACTAGTAGTTTGGATTTGAACTAAAGCTTCTGTGATAGCAGTCCTGGGACTTTTCAGACACACCTAAACTATTAGAAACAGTGCCCTCGGTATGATGCAGTGCAGTTCTTCACTCTGGCCAACTATACGCACAATAACATTTTTCAAATTCTTATCTTTCTGACAATGAAGAATGTTGAATACAATCCTTGTGTTGGATCCGAACAGATTGTGCAGGTGTGCCTCATGTTTTGGTAAGTGCAACGTTTAAAAAAAAAAAAAAAAATCTATGTTGCCGCCTTTCACCTGAAGGCTTAATATCGTCTTGTTTTCCAAAGGCGTATGGCACCAGGTTGTGATTCCAAAGACCGGGATCTGGCGATGCTTGTTGATGGGTGGGGGCGTAATTGTTGACTCCTTGTTGACTGACTCCAATGGAAGTGAGCCTACGAATGCGTTGCCCCATCAGTTTAGATGTTCCTCCCGCCGTTGATGACGTTGCCGCCGGGGGGCGCGATGTGGATGGAGTCCAGAATGGGCCGCAATATCTGGCCAAACGGTCTGGAGATGAAAGCAGTTTGGATGAGTGCCCTCAACGGAAACCTTGCACAATGTGCCTTACATGGCGGAAGGGGGGATTGATTATAAAAAAGGGTTGTCACATTCATATAAACCTCATTCACTTGCTATAAATTTCCAAAAGGCCTTTATCTTGAAGCTAAAAAAAATAAATAAATAAATAAAATGAGGTTTTTATGAGACATCTCTCAAAATTTGCACATCTAAAATTATATATACCGGTATATATTTTTTGGTTTGGTAAAACAATGCCCTCTCGATCAATTCCCTCTTCAAAAGGAGATTTTAATTTCAATGACTTTTTTTAAGGAAAGTTAAATAAAGGAAAAGAATAAGAAACATAATTCTCAGACAGTTACTCCAGTTGCATGGGCGGGGTGAAACTCACGTGGCGAGGACTTCGGACGGGAGGTCAGTGATGTAGGAGGGGATGGGCATGCCCGTTAGGAACTGAGCAACCTCGTTGGTGAACGTGTTGCAGTTGTGCTCAAACAATCGATACCTGTCACCTCTGAAAAACAAAAAAGAGGAAGGCCGCGGCCGGAATCAAACCCTGCACTCTGTTAACCCGTCCAACACCGTGCCACCCGCTGTTTGGATTACTGTGTGAAAAATAATTATAAATTGTGTGAATAAGTTTTAACAGAAACCTGTAAGTGCTTTCTCCCAAGGATGAGAGATATTCCATGAAGATCTCCTCTGAAACTTCGGTCTCACCGAGTTCCACAACTGTGTCTGGGGGTCCCAGCATCGTTCCACCCTGGAAAGCGCACACAAAGAATCCCGTTTAGCTTGCCAGATCTGAAACAAACCGATCACTTTTAATATGGCAAAAATCTAAGCCACAGGGGAAATGTTGTATTAATAATTTAGGGAAACGTATTGAATGAAACATGATTGTAGCGCATTGAAAATGAACAGAAATCTGTCTGTCTTCACTCGCCCACGTGAAGATAAAGCTGCTTTTCGACAAGCGCCTCTTTGTTTTCCTCAGGATATAGTTGCTCATTTTAAGTACAGTACTTTTATCATTTACTTTTCTACGTATTTGTGTATGTAATAAAATGTGTTTGTTTAGTCCTACTTATCTTGAACCCAGAACATTGAATATTATTATAATAGTGCCAACAAAGTATTATTTTCAATCCCAAAGCACCAGTGTTCTGACGGCCGCATTAAATGCACAATAAACTAATCAAATGGTTATTTAAGGAGTTCTATCAGGAGCAATATCTTCTTAAAGGAAACCCACAATGTTTTTTATTGACTGTACAAGGCATAACAAGGTAATATTGTAAATGTAAAAAGATACACTGTACAGTAAAATGGACTTACAGGTGAACAGCTGGAGATTCCTTCTCCTCCGAAAAAGAACTCATCTCCATATGCCACGATGGCTGTGTGCCTAGAGAAGAATAACATGCTGTGTAGGGCAGTAATATTCTAGAATGGGCTAGAATAATTTCTTTCTTGATTTTCTTAGAACACATATTAACACCATCAGAAGCTGATGTAACCCAATGTGTTACGAAAAGTGTACAGCTGCTAAGGGGCCCAGCACCACAGTAGCTGTCAAGCAAACTTGAAATGACTAAGCGTTTTACGTAGCTACACGAATTAATAGAATTTGCTTTCTTACCATATGCCATCCAATTGCTTTCCTGTCAAAAATAAAAAGGCGTTAGAAACTGAAGGCGGTGGCACAAAAGTATTCAAAAAAAGCGGCTCGAAAATATCAAAAGAAAGCACTTTTTATTACATTTGTGCATTCAACCCTCACAAAAATAACAATTATGGCATAGCAACATGCATCAATTTTGACGCGTTATTTACACAAGAGATTAGACGTTGATAGCCGTGCTTAAAAAAAGACAAGTTGCGACAGAAAGCCGACTGTATGATGCTAGTGAGGCCGGGGGGGCAACATCTCATCGGTGGTCTGTACTCACCAAGCATGATAGGACTGAGGCTGCGTGCCATTCCCCGAGAAAGATCATAAATATATAACTGTACATTATATCTTGCAGAATTCTTGTCCATAGCGAAACCTCCTGTAAAAAGGTTTGTTTAGCTGTAGCTGTCTCCGATGATTGAAATCTTTCGAGTCACCGCTGAATGGGAGGGCCTTTGAATAGGATGTAAAACAACCATTTCCGCTTTTGATGCTGTCAAAATAAAAGGAATTATGGCTAAAAGGCAGTTTCTTGTTTTCTACACTGGGGGGCGCTGTCTGCTAATACAGTACAGCAGACAGCTGTACTGTATATACAAGATAGATTATGAAACGAAAGGTGGCGGTAATGTGTGCCTGACGCCTACTTTCCACCTTTATAATTGGAAAAGGGGAAGAAGAGGAGAAGGAAGAAGAAGCGCAGTTGGTGAGCTCAGCCAACTCAGTTGCACCAAAATAACTTGGCTACGGCTGACATCACTCTGCAGAAATGGCTGCCACCGGAGTGCTTCCCTTTATACGAGGGGTGGACCTCAGCGGAAACGACTTTAAAGTAAGGATTTCAAACCCTATGTGCCTAGTTATTATGGTTGTCTGACTGTTCATCAAATTGTCGAAAGGCGATCCAGGTGAACGGAACCCCAAACGATTGGCCAGCAAGAACACGATCTTAGCTTTACGCTATTAGCTGGGCGTTAGCCAGTGATCTGATATATTGACACGAGACAGTGCAGTCAAATGAGTCTTAAACTGTTGCGACGGAACTACGTGCAAAATGCGATTGTCGTCTTATTAACCCTCCTATTTTTAGCGTATGGAGAGTGCGATTGAACACGCTCCTAAATTCCACAACCCGTTCACCAACAAATGGGCAAACTTGATCAGCGGAATCAATTTTAGAATAATAAAGTGGATTATTTGAGTTTGTGAATTTATTAACCGTGCCTTCATAGTTTGGCGGCACTGAGAGCTGTTATTTATGCATCGTTTTTTTAATGTATGTGTAACAACTGTGTTTATTACACCTATTGGAATTCACTTTCATGCCACTGGCGATAATATCGTATCGATGAACAGTAATGCCATATTCAACTTCAATACAACCCACACATTGCGTTGTTGTTGTTGGGTTGGGTTTTTTTCGACCCAGGTTAAAATGAAGCTGAATTTAGACCACGTGTACTTATTTGTTGCCAGGTCGGCAACATCATATTATGATGTCTTCAGGGGTTAATTCAATATTTCATTTTCGTTCTTCTGTAACTTTCAGGGAGGATATTTCCCCGAGCATGTCAAATGCATGAGTAGCCTGCGATGGCTCAAATTGAACCGGACGGGACTGTGTTACCTTCCAGAGGAGCTCTCCTCTCTGCAGAAGTTGGTAAGAACCGCATTGTTGTTTACTTCTGTGCGTGGCACCTGTTAATTGCACGGGTTGGATATTCTTAACATAGCAAAGAGGAGTTTGTGAAGGCATTTTTCGTCTGAACTGAAAACATATTTGTGGAGGAGAGTATGTTAGAATGGCTTATTATTAAATCAGCGTTTTCTACTGTGATACCAGCATGCTTGTCAGCTATAATGTGTCATGGGTCATTGCGTAATATCGTTGCAACAAAACACACTTGTTTGGAAATGAATTGGGGCCTTGGAGGTTAACAAGAAGAGATTGCATCAGTAGACTGCTTTGTGGAAACTTCATCTATTTCTCTTTTAAAAAAACCAAATTCCTCTGATAGGATTAGTGTGGCCTCGAATCCAAATTTGTTTGATTTTCCATTTTATTGGTACACGAGATTACTTTGTTTTCACAATGAGAAGTCACTGCTTGTTGAGCAACAGCTTGTGGTCACATATTTTTCTGTCCTGTTCAGCTGGTCATGCTGAATGGAGTGTCAAAATCCCTTTGATTTATGAACAGTTTTTTTTTTTCTGTGCAACAGAGGTGTGTTGTCATATTTCTGCATGGCTATGCATTTTGATGAAGGGATATTCCATTTTACTGAAGGGTGCAGCCACCCATGTGCTGATGTCATTCTGATATCTCGCTGCCTTTTTGGAATACAATTAGCATGGAAAAAAATGTGATGATAAATTATTTAGGATGGTGGTTTTTTTTTGTATTTTTTTGTTTCAATTGGAAATGATTGAATTGCTGACTTTTATCTTTTTGTTGTCTTCCCTCAGGAGCATCTTTCAGTCAGCCACAACAGTTTGACCACCTTGCACGGGGAGCTCTCCAGTTTGCCAAACCTGAGGGTGATTAACACATACACAGCGGAAGCTTTGAAAACAATCCAAATCTGTTGTGGGACACTGGAAACTATTTTGTGTCATTGAAATCTGTTCCAGGGTTATTAACCTCTGTATAATGGGATTTGCATCACACTTTTTAACACAGAGAGAGAGAGAGAGAGAGAGAGAGAGAGAGAGAGAGAGAGAGAGAGAGAGAAAGAGAGAATTACTGCTTTTTCTTGTCACATAAAGACTGAACTCTGCTGACTCGGCGCCGTACGTTCCGTTCCTCTTTTATTAAGAACCCATTGCCACGATAAAGGAGAGCGGATAGCTTTTCCATTAGCAGTTCATCACACTCGCCTGCTCTTGCTGGGATTCTGGTGTCTCACACAAAAGACCAAAATTGCAAAAAAATACACTTAGGGAATTCATCCTTTGAATACCCAGCGAGTGGAAGTCTTGTGAGATTTTCTGAAATTTCAGATACTTCAGGTACGATGCGGTTTGACCTCTGACATTTTTACGACTGAAGTATATTTGTTCAGAAAATTGTCTTGACATTCTGAATCCCAATCTGTGACATTGAACTTAAGTTTACAGTGGTTCCATGCCTGATTACCATCCTTCCTTAACTTATCGAAACTTGTGATTCAATGTGGTATAAATATTTCTTTCTTTTTGTGCAGGCTGTGGTTGCCCGTGCCAACAACCTAAAAAACTCAGGAGTCCCAGATGACATCTTTCAACTCGATGACCTCTCTGTGCTGGTACACGATTTTCTGCTTTTGTCTCGGGCCCGCCACACGGCACGGCCAGCAACATGGCCGAACGTTTAGTCACGTTCGGCGGTGTTGCCTGGTGCGCAGCCGGCCTTAACCGCATCCTCAATACAAACGCCAGTGTACGGATGATGTGACTGACTTCAACCCCCATTCTAATAACGTATAGGACCTGAGCTACAACCAGCTGACAGAGGTCCCCAGAGACCTGGAGAACAGCAGGAACATGCTAGTCCTCAACCTGAGCCACAACGGCATCGACTCAATCCCCAACCAGCTGTTCATCAACCTGACAGACCTGCTGTATCTGGACCTGAGTGACAACAAGCTGGACAGCCTGCCACCCCAGATGAGACGCCTGGTTCATTTACAGACCCTCATCCTTAACAACAACCCGCTGATGCATGCGCAGTTGCGGTAAGAAGGCTCAACCTCTGTCTTACTGGTCATTTATCGTGCGAGTACTTGTATGATAAGACCTCCTTTTTTTTGGATTCTGTGTAATTTTGCGTGAGCAGCCAGCTGCCTGCCATGGTGGCGCTACAAACTCTCCACCTGAGGAACACTCAGAGAACACAGAGCAACATGCCCACAAGCTTGGAGGGTTTAATGAATTTAGCAGGTAATGCACACGCGCGTGTGCACACAACATTGTTTTTCAATGGCCACTTAGTTGTGACCCAGAAAAATTTCATAGCTGCATTACTACTGAATCAAATACTCTCAACGGTTATATCACAATTTCTTCCCTCTGTCTACAGATGTTGATCTGTCTTGTAACGACCTGACTCGGGTACCAGAGTGTCTCTATTCACTGGGCAGTCTGAAAAGACTCAACTTAAGTAGCAATCAGATATCGGAACTGTCGCTCTGCATCGACCAGTGGACCCAACTCGAAACACTGAACCTTAGCCGCAACATACTCACCTCATTGCCTGTAAAGAGTATTTTTATTTTTTTTTAAGTTTGTTTACTCCATGTGACCTTGCAACGTAAATAATAACCCTGCATAACTCTCTATATCTAGTCGGCTGTCTGTAAGCTTTCCAAATTGAAAAAGCTGTACATCAACTCCAACAAACTGGATTTTGATGGCGTTCCACCTGGCATGGGGAAACTATCCAATCTCACAGAGTTCATGGCGGCGAACAATAACCTGGAACTCATCCCCGAGGGACTCTGTCGGTGAGCGCAAGAGATGTTACGGTACATGCGATGACTTGGGACATCACTTTTTAATCATCGCGAGTACCTTTTTGCAGGTGTGGCAAGCTGAAGAAGCTTGTTCTGAACAAAAACCGCCTCGTGACACTGCCGGAGGCCGTCCATTTCTTGACTGATTTAGAGGTACAGTATCCAAGCATCTTCATTGCACGCTACCTTATTAAAAGTCCAAATCTTTTTTTGTTTTTTAATAATATGAACCCCGATGAATACATTTTTACCTTCACCTTTCTAGATACTGGATGTGCGCGACAACCCCAACCTCGTGATGCCTCCGAAACCAGTCGATAGAGCAGCCGAGTGGTACAACATCGACTTCTCCCTGCAGAACCAGTTGCGGCTGGCTGGAGCCTCGCCTGCCACCGTGGCCGCGGCCGGAGGAGGTGCGCGTGCGCGCCTGTAGACATCAACGCGTTTTAATTATGTCGTTCCAGTGGTGCTAAGTTGTGACTCCTGAAAATGACACTTTTGTGAGACTTCTCTGAAAAGCCAAATGCAATGGAGGAGTCTGAATTGCTTGGTTACAAAAGAAACGATATTTACCCGTTTGAAATCTCACAAGGTCCTCCTGACACATGGTTTTGTTTTTTTTGTGTGTGTGTGTGTGTGTGTGTGTGTGTGTGTGTGTGTGTGTGTGTGTGTGTGTGTGTGTGTGTGTGCGTGCAGGGGGCAGCCCCAAAGATCCCCTGGCACGGAAGATGAGGCTAAGGAGGAGAAAGGACTGTTCTCAGGATGATCAGGCCAAGCAGGTGCTGAAGGGCATGAGTGATGTCGCACAAGAAAAGAAGAACCTGGAGGTGAGGAAAGCGGGTACAAATGGAAATGAGGAGTGTTTTTCGGCGAGCAGAGGAAGATTGATTACCTTGTGAACATTTTGCAGGAAAATGGGGATTTAAAATATGCAGATTTAAAGGTCCGGCGCTGGGATCAGGGTCTGGAGAAGCCTCAACTGGACTACTCCGAGTTCTTTACGGATGATGCCGGGCAGGTGCTGCTCTCGGCTATTATTTCCCCTCTTTCCTGTGTCACAAATGCACCGTAAGCATGTCCTCTCCTCACTCCAGGTGCCAGGCGTGGCCGTGTGGCAGATCGAGAATTTTGTTCCCATGCAAGTCGATGAAACGTTCCACGGGAAGTTTTACGAGGCCGACTGCTACATCGTCCTCAAGGTACCGAGGCAACCGGCCGCCGCTTCCGTGGATGAGTCACCAACGCGGTTCCGACTTGGCTTTCAAGTACTCCCTCTGCTCACTCGGCCGTAGACGTTTTTGGATGACAACGGAGCGTTGAGCTGGCAGATCTTCTACTGGATTGGCCAGGAAGCCACGCTGGACAAGAAGGCCGGCTCCGCCATCCACGCCGTCAACCTCAGGAATTTCCTCGGAGCGGAATGCAGGACAATAAGGGAAGAGATGGGAGACGAGAGCGAAGAGTTTAGCGAAGTATGTCGTCAAAGCGGCTCCTTAACGTGTGCAGATACGCAATAACGCGTCAGTCAACCTTGCTGTAGATGATGGTTATCATTGTCTCGTCTTCAAGGTCTTCAACAACGAGATATCCTATATCGAGGGAGGCACGGCCAGCGGATTCTACACCGTGGAGGACACGCAGTATTCCGTCAGGTAGGCTCCACTCTGAATGGTCTTGAGCCTCTTCAATGAATTGAGCCTTTTGAGGCACTAAAACCCAAACACGTGTGTTTTATCAGGCTGTACAGAATTTACGGCAAGAAAAACATCCGACTGGAGTCTGTACCTGTGAAGTCTTGCTCTCTTGATCCACGGTGACTTTCTTGATTCAGTTCACGTTTTCCTCACATGTTCACGACTTGCCGGCGGCCGTTTGAGTGGTATATCGTGATTTCTTCTCTCTGTTTGGCAGCTACGTCTTCCTGCTTGACGTTGGACTGGAAATCTTTATTTGGAGGGGAGCCAACGCTACGCTGAGTGGCACCACGAAGGCCAGGTCAGGGGGTGGGGGGGGATAATAATGGAGTCACGATTCAGTTTGGCACAAATTTTCTTGAAGTCCGGGAGTTTTAATAAGCCGGTTCAAATCGGTCTTGAAAATTGATTTAGTCTTTCGTGCCGCATAAACCTGCTGGAGCTTTGTTTTCTCCTTTCAGGTTATTTGCGGAGAAGATTAATAAGAATGAGCGTAAGGGCAAGGCAGAGATCACAACTCTAAAACAGAACCAGGAGCCTCCAAATTTCTGGGAGCAACTTGGAGGACAACCGGAGGAGATCAAGAAACACGTTCCGGATGACTTCTCCGCCATCAGACCCAAACTGTACAAGGTCAGTCAAACGTTTGGATTTGTACGGCCGTTTCAGGATGACCGCACAGGGAAACGGGCGGATTGCTGACGCCTTGGTCTTTTAGGTGGGGTTGGGTCTTGGCTATCTGGAGCTTCCTCAGATTAACTACAAGCTGTCTGTGGAGCACAAAGACCACAAGATCAAACTGGACACGCTGCCAGAGCTCAGACTGGTATGGTAATCCGGTTCAGATTAGCCAGATCGGGCTCACAACTAATCCCAAATGATCCGTACACAAAGTCAAGAAGTACTTGTCAAAGTTACGCGTCTGTACACGTATCACGTTTGCTTTGCCGATCAAACAGCCAATTTCCATGTGACCTACTTCCATCGTCTCCGCTTTCCACCGCCTCCCCCTCAGCTGCAGTCGCTGCTGGACACCAAGTGCGTGTACATCCTGGACTGCTGGTCTGACGTGTTCATCTGGATCGGGAGGAAGTCTCCCCGACTCGTCCGAGCCGCCGCCTTAAAACTGGGTCAGGAGATCTGCTCCATGCTGCACCGGCCCAAACACGCGTGCGTCACTCGAAACCTCGAGGGCACCGAGTGCCAGGTAGCGCTTCCAAATGTCAAAATTACGAGCTCTCACCTTCCTTTCTGCCTGGAATCGTCCACTCCTTGGGACCTGCAAAAAGTTTTTGTTGATGCCTAACGAGTCCTGCATGGCCCGTGGCCACTGTTCATGTAATCAGTGGATGTCACTCTCGAAGCATTACTGGTTTGTCGTGATGCGACGCATTTTTAAATTTGCATATATCATTATGAGACAGTTATTTTTTTAAGAGCGGTTTTGATGAAAGTAACCAAAGTCCATTCAATATGTTGATACTTTTTAAAAAAAGAATTTAAAAATTGTGAAAAAACAGCAAAGGCACATTAACGTGAATAACTGACCTTTCAAACATTCTTCCCCTCTTTTATCGCCCTGGTCAGGTTTTTAAGTCCAAATTCAAGAACTGGGACGACGTGCTGAAGGTGGACTACACCAGAGCCGCGGAAACCGTCCAGCAGAATGACAGCCTACAGGGCAAGGTCGGCAGATAAGACACGACGAGCAGGCACATTTTTCTTCATCAGGATGATTGCTTTGGTTCACGGGGTGTCCGTGTGTTTTATCTGTCAGGTGAAGAAAGACACAGAGCAGAAAGACCAGATGAAAGCCGACCTCACGGCGCTCTTTCTTCCCAGGCAGCCGGCCATGCCTCTCACCGAGGTAACGCAACACACGTATTCGCCGGTCCGCAAACGGGCAGCCTCCGCTGATGTGTTTTTTTTTTCCCCCCCACGCGGTGTGTAGGCGGAGCAGCTGATGGAGGAGTGGAACGAGGACTTGGATGGCATGGAAGGCTTTGTGCTGGAGGGCAAAAAATTTGCTCGTCTTCCAGAGGAGGAGTTTGGACACTTTTTCACTCAGGATTGCTACGTCTTCCTCTGCAGGTGTGCCTGTGTCTCAATAGCCTCTTCGCACAGCCTTGCCACTAAATTGCCACGTCAGTGGCGTCACCGTAGAGCAAGACCGTCGTCGTGCCATGCCGATTAATGATTGGATAATTTCCCGCGGCACATTTGATGATCTGTCAAGACACACTAAAGTGCCTTGGCTCAGTTTTTGGGAATCACCGCCTTAAACACGAGTTGGGATGAAGCTAGGAGAGGGGGGGAAAAATAGTGTCAGTGTGAAAGGACTCGTTACCATATTAAAAAGTTATGTTAAATCATCTCACCATGTTTTGGCAGATACTGGGTGCCCGTGGAGTATGAGGAAGACGAGGAGAAGAAAGAGGGCGAAGACAAGAGAAGGGAGGACGAGGAGGACAAACAGCCGGAGGAGGACTTCCAATGCGTGGTGTACTTCTGGCAAGGCCGACAAGCCTCCAACATGGGCTGGCTCACCTTCACCTTCTCGCTGCAGAAGAAGTTTGAAAGCCTCTTCCCGGGAAAACTGAAGGTAACGTGAGCGATCTGCGCACACGCGACGAGCGATGCCTTCCGAATATTTTTTTAACGAAGGAATCATCTCCTCTGGGTTGTCCCTGCAGGTGGTACGGATGACCCAGCAGCAGGAGAACCTCAAGTTCTTGTCCCATTTCAAGAGGAAGTTCATCATCCACAAAGGGAAGAGGAAACAGAAGACTGACTCGGCCCAGCCGTCTCTCTATCACATCCGCACCAACGGGAGTGCGCTTTGCACCAGGTAACGGGCTGCACTTCGATGTCCGCTTTGTAACCTGCGAGGTTACAACCTTCACTCGAGAAGAGAACACCGCATCAAGATCGGAGCTCAAACTTAACATGTCGCATCTCTCCGTTAGAACCATCCAAATCGGAACGGACTCCAGCAATCTCAACTCGGAGTTCTGCTTCATTCTCAAAGTGAGCCATCGTTTCACCTTGAATGTAATTCTCCAAAGGGCCTTATAACCATCCTGAAGCATCCTCGTCGGTGTCCGTGTGGTGCGCAGGTCCCCTTCGAGAGCACAGACAACCAAGGCATCGTTTACACTTGGGTGGGCCGAGCCGCCGACCCGGATGAGGCCAAGCTGGCCGAGGACATCATGAACAGCATGTTTGATGACACCTACAGCAAACAGGTACCACAACGGCAAATTCATTGAAAAATGATCATAACTAACCCTAGAAAATGGATGGATGAATTTGTGTTTTGACAAGTACGGCCATACCTTCTTTTTTTTCCCCCCCCTCCAAGGTCATCAATGAGGGGGAGGAACCAGAGAACTTCTTCTGGGTCGGCATCGGTGCTCAGAAGCAGTACGACGAGGACGCCGAGTACATGAAATATGCTCGTCTCTTCAGGTGCGTTTTGAGCTCACGCCACACGAATTGTAAACAGTCCATCTCTCAATGGGCAATATAAAAAAATAAAAAATCTATGGCACGTGAAAAGGTTCCCTCTCTTACTTTCAGGTGTTCCAATGAGAAAGGTTATTTCTCAGTGTCAGAGAAGTGTTCCGACTTCTGCCAGGACGACTTGGCTGACGACGACATCATGTTGCTCGATAACGGCCAAGAGGTAGGGATTGGTAAAATGATGATGCTGTGGGCGAAAGCTGAACTCTGTTGCGACGCCCCCAGGTGTACATGTGGGTCGGCACACAGACGAGCCAAGTGGAGATCAAATTGAGTCTCAAAGCCTGTCAGGTCAGTTACGTCGTTTTTTTGTTGTTGTTTTTATTTTTTTTTTTTTCTTTGCTTTTTGGCGTGGTGCATTTTTGCAAACCAAACCCCCCCCTTGTGCATCTTTGCAGGTGTACATCCAGCACATGCGCTCCAAAGAGAACCAGCAACCCAGAAAATTGCGACTAGTGCGCAAGGGAAATGAGCCGCACTGCTTCGCACGCTGCTTCCACGCCTGGGGGGCTTTCAAAACTCCCCCCGCATAGACACTCGCATGCTGCCAACTTCCTCTATCGCCGGGTGTCCCAAACTTTTTCAGCTCATCCATATTACAAGTTGAGGGCTAAATTTAAACCCCCAAGATATCACGTATGGTTATCAAAGGCTCACAGTACATCAATTAATGATAAACATGAATCAAAAATCCATCTGCCAAGAGATTTCTGTGCCTGCACAAGCAATGAAAGTTGTTTGGACCGATACACGATGTCGTTTTACGCTATTGATATGAATACCATCTGGGAAATAACACCACTTCATTAGGTCTGAACATGTCTGTATCATGGCATGCCATTGAAGCATTCTTTCGATATCCAGTAAGTGCGCTCAACTGTCTTACTAGTGAGGACAAAGCGCATACTAGTATATGGTTCTCAAAGATATGGAATAAATGGCTGTCTATAAACGATAGGGGTTTTCTTTCTCCTGTTACATGATATTGAACAGATTGTTAGCAACTCTGCATACTGCTGAGAATGTTTGGATGAGACGCCCGTGCCGTAAATGCTTAGTGCCATTTTGCACAGCTCATCTGAAGCACATTATTATATATATATTTGTTTTTCATTGAGGACTTTAAAGCAGACTGTCCTCGCTCTTCGGTGGAATGTTTATTTTCGACATACTTGATATCACATCTATACACTGATGGCGATGCGTCACCGCTCGTTGCTTTTAGTCAGCATGCCAGACACATGAGTCACATCGACGCTTTGGAGTGACCCGACGCGCAGCCAATAGAACCTCCTCACAGTCACGCGGACTAAAGTTGCTTTTGTGGCGCTTTGCGAGCAAAGGCCACCACGTGAGATTTTACGGGTTTAAAATCTACAGTTGAAAGATAATTTAATGGGAGCTCATATCACATCTCTAAATATTTTTTTCTTTTCAACAATGAAGAACACAAGTCAGATGGTTGTCCGAGCAGATTTACAAATCTTTGTCGTTCCCTCGGGGTGACCTATGTGCCTGTTAAGTGTTTGAGTGCACGGGCTCCTGATGCCACCTGCTGATGCTTTATTTATGTATTTTGTATTTTTAAAAATAAAATGTCACATCTATCATCATTCTTGTTACTTTATGGTATGGTGTGTTTAGGTAGCAACAGCTCTATAAAAACACCAAACCACATTTGAGTCTTCACATAATCAATTTGATGATAGAATCGCTTAATTTTTACAGATTACAAACGAGGTTTGAAGGGGCCTGTTCTGAAAATAGCACATCAGTAGTGGGACTGATTACCATTTGAAATTGAGCAATGATTATCAGTATTAATTGAACTTAAAAGTATCAATAGTATCAAACCGGTAACCCTTCACATTAAATAAGTACTTAGAAGTCGCTCTCAGCTTCAAAAAGGTTGCTGACCCCTCTTCTAAGGTAAACAAACTTCTTGGTTGCAAACAAACCAATAAAACCAACGTCACTTTGAGTACATCTTTTTATTAACATTCACAATCCATCAGCTGAAATGCTAATGCTAAACACTATTAAAATACCAATCACAAAACATAATGACTGAAAGAAAAAAAAAAAAAACAACCGTGGAATTAAAAACTATGCCAGCTATAGCATGGAAGGGTTAATGACTTGTGTCAGTCAAAAACATCAAAACTAAAATGACAAAAAGGTAGACGTGATCGAATTTCTACTTGTTGAGCTAGATAAGTTAGTACTGAGGTCCCTTTTTTGCTTGTCAGTCTTGTGATTAAAAGATGCTGGAAGCTTTTTTTGTTTGTTGTTTAGGCTCGAACACGTGACTCATATCATATGTTACCCTACATAAAGACACTGCATGTATACATAGATTTGATTTTACACAGTAAAAGTTTGAAAAAAAAAATACTGGTGATTCAAGCTCTGCTGCCAGCATACATTAGCCACAATGCAATCCAAACAGGTGCATTCTTTACACTTGTACAACTAACACACACTTTGCATTCAAGCCCACGATTCCTTACTTGCCACACTTCCCACAAGACTTCTGTCAGAGAAATGGAAGCTGAAGAATAAAATGTTTTTTTTTCCCTGCCACTGTAATGGTCACGACCTTGTCAGTGTACAGTGACAGTTATGAACACACTGCTTCAAGTGTCAATGTGTTTAAATGGTGTTCAAAAATCTCACAGCCACAGCGCCACCGTCAAACTTCCACCTTCCCAAAATCAATTAAAGAAAAAAAAAAAAAAAACCTTCTTAAACCAGCTGCACAAACTTCCATATAAGGCTTTCTTCCAGCCTGTACCAAATGGTCAATTTTGGCATCGTGCAAGAACAACCGTGTTGTCTCCCCCACAGAAAATCTACACGCACGTCATGCCGACCTCTCTGGAATGAAACAGTGAGCAGTTAATGTTCCTATGTTAAGTGGAAAGGATGGGAGTTGGAAGTGGTTCCGTGTGTGTGTAGGATTTAGTCGTCCCACTAAGTTTTCATGCTCTGAGGAACCCAGACTGCAGAGCAAAAGCAGGAGGGGGGCTTCGCAGTGGACTTCAGATGGGGTGATGAGATGTTTGTGGTCCAGCACTAAAAATCAAGTCCATCCAGAGACCACCTGAGCCCCTCCCTGCAAAACAATGGAAAAATGACACTTAGCAACTTGTCCAAAAATGTTTCCGGTCACTTCACTTCATTCCGAGGCCACATGGGCTATTGCGTGAATGGGCGCGACTTCCGGTATAAAGCAGAACCGCGGCAAGTGTTCGCGCAAGTCCACTTTTGACGTTCAATATGGGGAAAGTCAGATGAAAGGGAAAACATTTATAATGTCGCTTCCTACTAATGTAGCGAGGTAGGAGGATGACATCATCATGTGACAAATCGGTACAATCGCACGTTTAACTAATTTCTGAACTCTGAACACAGCAGATTGTGCAATCGGCAATTGAAAAACTGCGGAATATCAAAATACTGAATCATATTACGTCTGTTCTGAAATGATTGCATTTCCCATACACATGAAATCCTACCTGATGTTCTTGTGAAACTGCTCTCAGTCTTTGTGGGGCACCCGGCGAATCTTCTCCGCTGGTTTTGTCGTAACGCAAGCACAAAGTTGCCCCGTGGGCTTTTTGCCCACAAAAACGAAAGAAGCGCATGTGCAACTTTTGGTCTTTTCAAATGAAGATGCCAGCCTAATCATTCTTGTGTTCCTCATCCCTGGGTAGGTTCTGGAAACTGTAGCGATTATGATGTATGAGATTATGGACTCCTCGTACATGTTGAAAACACGAACCCTGAAGCCATGACTCAACTTGGCAGTTGTGCTAACAACTTGTTAGCACAACTGGTTGTTAGCACAACTGCCAACATGTTCGTTCTCAAGCTTTACTAAACATTTTTGAAATGCTACGTTGGCTTGTTGTCATATTGAAAAGGGGGAGGGGGTTCACACAAGAGTTTTGTTTTTTAAAAAATATAATTAAAAAAAAAAAAAAAAAAGAAAACGATTCTTTTTGTAGTGTACCACATTTTAACTTTAAAATGACAGATGCGTCAGGTCACTTCTGGGTGAGATTGGTGGGGAAGGTTTTATTTTGAATAGAAACAGTCCCCGTTTCTATTAAAAATAAAATCAGAATACTGTACATTTTCATTTTTAAATTGTACTACTTTGATCATAAAAACAATTTCATTGTACTTTATCTGCAGCTCAAAATGGTTCATTCTATGTATTTATTTATTTTGAACAATCTGCTGTGGCACATAAATTTCCCATCTAGGGATCATCTATTTTCATATCTTACTCTTTAAAAATAAAAAGGGAATATGTAGCTTTTACAAATTTTAGTGTTGTCCAGACGAACGTAAATGCTGGGTGGGCCGTACGTGGCCAGCGGCCGTACTTAGTGCAGCGTGTGGCCACGTGGTGAGCGGTCGCCACCTGTTCAATTGATGAGGATGCCAGCAGGGTGTCCTTCCTCCTCTTGAATGTTCTTCAGGTTGTTCTCCTCCTCGTCCACGGTGCTGCGCAGCGAACGACAAAAAAGTTTATTCTGAAGTCGCTTTCGCGGAGACCCGAAATGAAGACGAGTCGTGTTTCCGACTTTGCGCTTACGTGAGGAAGTCTCTGACGTCTTCCACGGTGAGCTCCCCCGTCGATTCCAGAGTGATGTCACCACAGCTGAGAGGGGAGTCCAGGGGCGTATCCGAGATGGGAGAGGACACGGAGCTGGGGGGCTCCTCTGCTCGTCCTGCCAGGGAACAAGTCAGAACATTACTGCCGAGCTTTGTGTCTACGACGTCATTCATGTTAAACTTGTCGAATCTTGCAAGCCATTGAAAAGCCAAAAACAACTCCTCAGGGCAACAACAAAGCATGAGGGCCGCACTGAAATGGGGAGAAAACGCAGTAATGTCCTCATAGAATGATAACGATATGAGCATGAAATTACAAGAATCAGACTCTTATAAAAATAAAGCCATCATATTAAAATTATCTTCTGATGTTAAAAGAAAAAAAATATATATTGCAAAATAAAGTGGTGTGTAAACTTGAATGTGACTCCAGAAGAAAAAAAAACATTTAATGACAATGAGAAACGTTTGAAGTAATTTCACATGACGACAGGCCTCCACAGGCCTCACGGAGCAGGAGAGACAATTGCTGTGTGCTGAATGGTCACTATGGAGACCCGAGGGGACCCCGACTTGGGGAGAGTTTAAAAGGTCCACAGCAGTGAAGAGAATGAAAAAAAAAAAAAATGGAGTGGAGAGAAAAAAAGAAAGAAAACAAAGTCGAGAAGTGCGTGCGGTACCTTCAGCTTGTTCTGTCTGGTTCTTGTGTGTTCCGTTGGCCTGCGGAGGAACTGTCGTGCCATCGCTGAGGAGACACATGAACACCAACACAGTTGATTGTGCTTTGCCAGCTTTCTGTTCATTCTTCAGTTTCACAAGCAGTCTGTAGGTGGCGCTCAAAGGGGACAGCGTTTCATTTGTCCAGATTTAGGCAGCAACGTAATTTAATACGGTGTTCCTCTGCCATAATTGCAATTCATCATTGGTGCCCTTACAATATTGCAAATTTTGAAGGGGGCGGGGGGGCTTTTTAGTGCCCAAAAGAGACAGGGGTCTCGAGTAACCCGTGACTTGCTTTTATAGTGTATCACCTGGCCAACGTGAGCTGCGAGAGTCGCTCCAGTGCAACCGAGCACAGTGGTTCAGTGAAGACCTTCGCAGACAAGGAGAACCTCTCATATTCTGAGGGGGAGATCAGGTAGAATCCTGCACACACACACACACACACACACACACACACACACACACACAGACAAAAATTAGACAGTCGCGCTTGGTACGTTGGCAACTATTATGCAGCATTTTAATGACACTGTCATTTGCTCCTCACCTTGTCCATTTCTGGTAAAGACACAAGATGCAATACCACTGATGTCCTCTTTTCGGATGCAGTCATAGCGTACCTAAAAACAACAGGACAGTAGGACGGATGCAATTTTTTTGTTTGTTTTTTTCCAAATCGGTATCAATAAGCCTTTCAAGCTACCTGTGGTCTGAGGCCAGGTACGCTGAAGAGGTGCATGTCGCCCATATTGGTAAGGCACACCAGCGTGTGCTCGCAGTAGTCTTCCTGAGCCGTGGAGCCGAAGACCACCAGGGCAACCTTCCTCACCCGGCAGCCCTCATGAGCGGTGAGCTTGAATTTCGTCTTGGCGCTCACCTTCGGGAGAGAGAACACCTACGGCGAAAGAGAACAGAGGCAGTGACTTCTGTGCTTGCAAATTTGGATCTTACCAGTGGGAAAACAAGAAACCACCGATTGGATTTTATACATGTACATGTATAAATTTAAGAGACAAGGGCCCATTGGACTATATTTTGAAGTTACCTTTAGTTGTTCTTCTGAGGCGATGAGCACGGAATGAGGATTGGACATATCCGGAGCAATGGAGAGGTCCTGCGAGGCTTCGTAAGGGTCGGGTAGCGGTTTAGCGCGTCCATCCAGCACGCAGATGGACACAACGGGAGCTCTGTGCATCAGCTGGATCTCTTTGCCCAGCACGGCCTCCACGCAAGCGCCGCTCTCACCGGCGATCCCCCGCTCAGAACCGCGGGTCGAGCCAATGCCGGGTACCCCCAGAGC
>NW_017805503.1:509445-538454 GCF_001891065.2 Hippocampus comes
ACACACACACACAGACAAAAATTAGACAGTCGCGCTTGGTACGTTGGCAACTATTATGCAGCATTTTAATGACACTGTCATTTGCTCCTCACCTTGTCCATTTCTGGTAAAGACACAAGATGCAATACCACTGATGTCCTCTTTTCGGATGCAGTCATAGCGTACCTAAAAACAACAGGACAGTAGGACGGATGCAATTTTTTTGTTTGTTTTTTTCCAAATCGGTATCAATAAGCCTTTCAAGCTACCTGTGGTCTGAGGCCAGGTACGCTGAAGAGGTGCATGTCGCCCATATTGGTAAGGCACACCAGCGTGTGCTCGCAGTAGTCTTCCTGAGCCGTGGAGCCGAAGACCACCAGGGCAACCTTCCTCACCCGGCAGCCCTCATGAGCGGTGAGCTTGAATTTCGTCTTGGCGCTCACCTTCGGGAGAGAGAACACCTACGGCGAAAGAGAACAGAGGCAGTGACTTCTGTGCTTGCAAATTTGGATCTTACCAGTGGGAAAACAAGAAACCACCGATTGGATTTTATACATGTACATGTATAAATTTAAGAGACAAGGGCCCATTGGACTATATTTTGAAGTTACCTTTAGTTGTTCTTCTGAGGCGATGAGCACGGAATGAGGATTGGACATATCCGGAGCAATGGAGAGGTCCTGCGAGGCTTCGTAAGGGTCGGGTAGCGGTTTAGCGCGTCCATCCAGCACGCAGATGGACACAACGGGAGCTCTGTGCATCAGCTGGATCTCTTTGCCCAGCACGGCCTCCACGCAAGCGCCGCTCTCACCGGCGATCCCCCGCTCAGAACCGCGGGTCGAGCCAATCCCGGGTACCTCCAGAGCGTAAGCGTACACGCTCCCCGAGTTGGTGCCTGCCCACAGCGTCGGTCCATGGTGTGTGCCTGGGTAACACAGTCGGCGCCATTACAAAGCTGCAACGCTTGGTTTCACTTACAATGAACACGTGGCCAACAAATATCCAGTAGGGCGCAGTACATGTATTGCGATGTTGTGGGGGAACACCGCACTACATTTGAGAATTTGAAAAAGGTACGTTCTAACACGAGAGAAGAAGTTAACACACCATCGCGCAGAAAGGTGTCGGCAAAACACAGACAGCGAACAACTCCCGACAGCGAGTCGTCCGCCGATCGAGGTTCAATCCTTCGCTGGATGGGAGCCATTTCTTCATGCTCAGCAAGGGCAGCGTTGG
The DNA here is from genome assembly GCF_001891065.2 of Hippocampus comes. Taxonomy (NCBI): domain Eukaryota; kingdom Metazoa; phylum Chordata; class Actinopteri; order Syngnathiformes; family Syngnathidae; genus Hippocampus; species Hippocampus comes. The sequence continues at coordinate 510,661 of NW_017805503.1, forward strand.
CTTCTTGGACCTGTGCAGAACAAACATGCACACAGTGGTCATGAAACACACAATCGTAATGATGTCATCTGTAGTCTCAGGGTGCCGCGGCTTGCAAGCGCATCACCTTGCTGGTGGGTGCGGTGATGGTGCGTTTCTTCCCAGACACCCGACTCTTGCGGATACGCCTGAAACTCTGCCTTAAGGACTTCTTCAAGGACTTGACTCTCGAGAGGGGACCCTCCATAGCCAGGGAATCATTTGGGTGTAAGGTACATCTAAATGATATCCGTAGGACCAAGAGTAAGAACAATCCAGTGATAAAGTACTTTGTTTCTACCCAATAGTCGTGTCGTAACACCTGGCCAAGACAGCACTTCTCCTGTGGTAGTCAAAGAGGCCGAAGCCGTGACTGGTTCCAAAGGCCATGAGGTTCCATTCGGCATGCAGCGCCACGGCTGTCACCGAAGCCGGAGGGATGCACTGAACCAGCACCTGAGGCTGAAAGCCTGGAGGGAAAGGGGCGGGTTTGAGGCGCGGCTCCAGTCGGTCATGGCCCTTCCACGTGAAGCCCTCCCTGTCCTGCAGCAAATCCACCACGGAGACGTCCACCGTGTGGTCCGAGCACTCGTCGCTCAGTCCCAGCACGATCACCTGAGGGAGGCGGAAAACACGCGGGCCCAACTGAGTCACGCGACGAGGCTCTGCTGGATATCAAGCGAGTGTTGCGCAATAAAAGTTGAAATATTGAACAGCTCCAACTGTTCCCTGCCGAAGCGCGGAGCAGTCCAGAGGTTTGGACGCAACCCAAGGATAACTCAAAGTTGTCTCAAGGAGTATCTCTGAAATTTTGCACAAAACTACTGCTGCACTCAGGAGCAAAATAAAAAATAAAAAAAATCTTAAAACCACTAACAACCGATGATCCATAATATGCAGTCCATTTTATTTAACAACTCCAATCCCACAATGTATCCCACTGGTATCCCGCCCACTGTTGATGATACTTTATGTCAAAACTGAAGAAAGATGTATTTTTTTTGGCTCAATGCATCGCCACAGTGGGCAATTCAAACGTGAGAGTAGCAAACGGCAGAGTAAAAATGCAAGATGATCTATATGATCACATATCAGTGGTCAGGTTGAAGGTTAAAACAAAAAAAAAGTAAAGAAAGCACTAATATTGTGCACACCAACTATGGAATTTGGTCATTGACAAAATATGCATGCATATTGCACACCGGTCACTCGTTTAATGCTGTTAGCGCTATTTTATTGTTTGAATGGTCCACTAATTTACCTGTCCAGCGGTGCCTGCCACCAACAACTTGTTGCTGTACTTGCATAGGCTGATCTTCTGGATGCCCAGACGGGGGTCGTCGCTATACGGGTCAAAACAGCCCACCTAGATACACACGCATTTTATTAGGAAAACCGTTGCAATGTAAAACAAGTATTGAGACATGTTTGTGTGCGTGCGTGTGTGTGTGTGTGTGTGTATTATGTGCATCGCATGCAGGACAGAGGCCAGACACACCGATGGGAATGCGATAGAATGAATTTACAGTTAGGTAATCTGTAATCTCAGGCGTTTTAGGAAATAGTTACATGAAGGAAACTTTAACCCCCCACACCCCCACCCACACTTTGAGACTCAAGTCCACCTCCACAATCTGCCGCAACTGACATTTTCTGCCGAACACGCCAACGACGCTCTCCTACATACTCAAGAAAACACGTGTGAATCTGTCTCTCGCATATACACAATGAATTTCAATCGAATCTCCTGGAAGTCGGTCACAGAAAAGAAGTGGGGTGATGGGTCTGGTTTTCATTACAGAGAGGGGGTGGGGGGGAGGGGGGGGGGCTCTCTCTCATCCCATCAGAGGGCCTCATTCCTGAACACGCAGCACAGTTACCACAGGATACAGCAGATAAACGCGGGTTTGCATGGAGGCGAGCGCGTGGGAAGCCAAAGGAATATGAAAACACACCAGACGAGTGTTGGGAGATGAAGACACAAAGACCATCGGGAACATTTCAGATAGGCCGTAGTTTGGTCAGGAGAGAGGTCCCTTGATAGTCGAGCTGAAATCTACGCAAACATTCAGAATGATATTCGAACCACTCCATTTTAAATATTCATTAAGTGCCTCTCTCTTAATTTCTTATCAACGCACATCCCTGCTGTTGTTTAAGCGCATTTGCACCAAACACAGACGTTCTGGAGTACGTCTTCCCTTTAGAATCGTGTTCTAATAGCAGGAAAAATGTGGCGAGTCCGAATACCAAACACATGAAACCAATCTGATGAGAAATTAGGCCACCGAGCGCATGCGTGTTCACGCGAACCAGACTGTTTTATTTCTCACATTGCTCCCGATGATGAGGAAGGACAGTCACTTTTTGCTCATTCTTCTACGCTCGCTCATCTGTTTTGTTTTCACCTTGCGGAAGGGAGGCCATTCCTCTTCCTGCTGCATGTCGGGGTCGTCGCCCGGGCCCTGAGGCTCATCGCAGGGGTCGCAGTCTGTGTGGAAGACGTTGGCCGTGCTCAGTTTGTACAGCGGCGTGAGGGCGATCCCGGACGCGTCCCAGAAACGCACGGTGCCGTCCTCGTGTCTGTAAATGCATGTTGTGTCAAGAAATCTTGTGACAAGACACAAACAATCAAAAGTTTGTCACGGTGATGATCAAGTTCCAAAGTGTCCGGTGTCCGACCTTTTTCGCAAACCTTTAAAATATTCCTCTTATTTTTGTCTAAATTGTGGCATCGTGCCCGGATGTCTCACTGCCTTCGCTCCGAGCCAATACCACCTCTGCCAAACATATGCCTCTGTTATTAAAGTGCGCTCGTTAATTGTTGCCATGGAAACATAGGAACATTTCAGCTTGTGGCCGAATGAATACCCCGGAGGCTCAAGGTGAGAAATTTAAACACTAATGTGTCATGACTCAGAGTTCATGATTTGAAATTCACCATGCATGTCTGTGCATGTGCGTGCGCGTGTGTTTGTGTGTGTGTGTGTGTGTGTGCAGGTACCCTGTCAAAAGCAGCTCGTGTTGTTTGGGTGGAGGAGCCAGGTTTTTCCCTCCACATATGGGCCAGCTCTTCAAACACAAACATATAAGAATTCCCGGTTTGAAAAAAAAGCATCGCAGAAACAGTAATGCATACGTTATGATTGAAAGTGACACTGTATGGTGACCACAGATCAAATAGCGGCTCCACAAAGCTGGAGTCGGCTTTGCTCTCTCTGTGTGCGTCTCATTTGGCTTTTTGGCATTTGATTTATGAGAGCGCGAGTGCGACTGTGCAAATTTGCCACTGATGAAACAGCTGATAAAAGCTGCAAAATCTATGCAAAGCTGTTTTAACTGCCAATGCTGTCTTGTTCGCTCAGAGCTGCCTGAAAGATCACCGCACGAGTCGACTGAGTCATTGTTTATGATAATAATTACAACATCCCAACGTTCATTCACTGAGTGACAAGACAACCGAGTAACAAAATAGAATGTCAACAACTCAGCGTGTGCGTGTACATGCAGCTCTGTGTGCGGTGTAACAAGAGTACTTTTACAGTACAACTAAAATGCATGAGTGGCTTGGTATTAAAAGTTCATAGGTTAAGATACTTATGCGCATCTTGGATTTCCTGTGATAGTAAAGTCCCGAATCCTCGAATAAACCAATTTACAGACTTTGCCTTGAATGGTGTCCAAATAAATGAAACTGTGCACCATTACAGCAGTATTGTACGGACAGTACAAGACAAGTGGACAAAGGGGGGAGGGGTAATTTTGGGAGCTTCGATCCACTGTAGACTTACCGGCAACTAGATACGACAAAACTTTGAACTTTGCTCAACATGAGCCAAGTGAAATTGATGCGTTGCATAATGGGGAAAGAGAGTTCCTCGAGGGCAAATTTAACCTTTGACGAGTGGACCAAAGTGACAACTCTGGACCTCACTGAGGTAAATTATGACTTCTCACCCTGGGTGTGTGCTGGTGGCCCTGCTGCGCTTTGCCAGCATTGACCAGCCTTTCCCACAGTTTGGGAGGGACGCTGGTTATGTGACAGGAGCACGTGATGGCCGATGAGTGGAGAGGAGCCAGGTAGGGAGTGGGCATAGAGGGCCAACCGGGAGTCTGGAGGTCAATCACAACCAGCTCCTCTTCGAGTAAAACCACCAGCGCAGATGGGTCATCAAATTCTAGAGCGAGAAGTGGCCATTAAATACCAGTCGCTGTAGTATGCCCGTAACACCATGACTGACTAAGAACGATGAATATTTCTGAATGTTGGGTCCAAGTACAAAACTTGGGCCATTTTCATGTTTGGTGGTGCCCTGACCTTTCTCTCGCTCAACATTGTGAACTGTAAAGAAGTCGATGACCCTGGAGGTGAAGTCCAGGGTGATGTGGTCTTTGTCCTGCTGAATGGTCAGACAGTGCCGGTCGCCGTAGCTGGCTCTGGGCATCCCGCCGCTGTACAACAACACCGGTGACCTACAGAGGCAAAGGCAGAGGTGTGTGATGATTCATTGGTCATCTTAGAAAGCGTTTTTGCGGGTTCATACCCTTTTTCTTAGCAACTCGAGTCATGCAATGTACATATCATACATATGTATTACTTTTTACTAATTCAGATCTTGCTTATAGTGCTGTAAATTGCTGCTAATAGTCTGCCACCGATATGAGATAAGTTTCCTAAGCAGCACCATTGAATTTTTTTTTTTTTTTGCACCACTTTGATTCATTACTCACCCAGTCTCCGTTGTCCTCCATAGTATTTTGTTGATAGCTTTGCAGGGAAAAGGACCTGAAAAGATAAACACAAAATAGAAAACTTCTCGTGAGATGATAGTGAGAAAATCATGGACGCTTTCGATAAGTGCTTTGCCATGAACACTATTTGTAGAGTTTGAAAAGGCATTTTTACTTTGCTCATGTACTATTTTTTATTGCTCTTACATTGCTCCTTTCTTCTTTTCTCTCCTTCATCCAAATCAGTTCTTGATCATCCCTGCTGTCCGGCAGAGGCGGTGCCTAACAGTATGAAATGTCCCTTCGGGGATGCACAGTTTGGGCATTTTTTTCTAGTCCGCCCTTCGTGTTTACTCAGTGGCATTTCCTGAAAGTTTTATCAATAATCCTGATGCGTGCCATGTCTCCCGTCTGTTGACTCTGCTAGAATTGTGGAAAGCACTGTGTGAACCAATGATTTGACGTAAAGGGAAAAAAAATGATTGTTTGGTTGATTTTAGCATCAATTTGACTGGCCAATTTGGCTTGTGGTGTGAACTTCTGCCAATTGGTACAACCAAAGAAAATGAAAACAAAAACGCAACAAAAGAATGAAAGCAAATGTCTGATTTTGAAACTTTCTTGCTCATCCAACTAAAGACACACCTGTCGCATGATTGTGTGTGAAACAAGCCCTGCCAGAACCACGTCACTGTGCTGCATCCCAACACATTGAAATGGAAGCACGTTGCCCATTTAGCTTACTGGGCACTTAACACAAACAATACAAGACGACATTATTTAGATAACACTTTCACGACAGCTGCAGTTAAACAACGCGATTGACACGCCTCAAACATATTCCAGCTGGCAAACACAGACACAGGTGAGCACTTCTCACCATATGGGATGGTAGAGGACACCGGCTGATGATTGTTGCCATCGCCGCTTGCAACAGCCCACACGGAGTAGCCGCCATCGCTATGGGAGCTGACAAATAAGTTTCCCGAACATTCCCACACCAGGCTCTCCAGCTGCTGTCGAGGATTTACACCAACATGCGTGACATTAGCACACATACGCATTAATGATGATTAAAAGAGCTACAAAACTGTCTCAACTTAAGAGTTGCCTGTTTGCCAAAGAACAGACTTAAATGTTAACTATCGATTAAGAAACGTGCGCTTTGGTTTCATACAATTCTGGGAAGAAAAAAAAAACAGAGCACTCGCTGAGTTTGCTTTGTTACCTGCTTGCCAAGGAAGAGCTGCTCTATTTGACGGCCGCTCACATCCCACAGGACCACCAGGCCTCGGCTGTAGCCAATTAGAATCTTCCCGGCTTGCCGAGGGTGCTCCTGAAGAGATTCCACAGGCCCTAATGATTTCCCACATCTGTAGTCTTCTGGCAGGCTGAAAACATTGAACGTCTTGTTTACCGGCAACATACTGTTATCTTTAACCGTAGTGCTAGAAACTAAATATTTACGAGTCAAAACAAATAGACTGACAATTAACATTATCTTAGGATGAAAGATCGCAGGATGCATAGTAACAGCGCATGATACATTCAGGGCTAATGCCACTGAACAGAGAGATTACATATTACATTATATGTAAGAATCCATCCATTTTCTGTACCGCTTCTCCTCACCAGGGTCACAGGTGAGCCGAAGCTTATGAAGCCACCCTGCCGCACATTAAATCAGTTACCCGCAATTGTCAATGTTTTTTTTCGATGACGATTTGCGCCGAGACAAAATCCTGCATCAAGGCCATTTTGGTATGTTTTCTTCGATGATGACTGAACTTTTGACAGTCACGGATAAGAACAAATGACACTTGCCCTACCAAAACAAAATAAAAGCATAATATAAAAACCTAACAAATCGAATGCACATATGAGAGCGGTTGTGTGAGCGCTAGCTGAGATTGGGCCTCCAACAACACAAATGAGGTCGATACTAAGCTGCTGGACCTCGCCAATAAGACATTCCTCTGAGGCAAAAGAGGAATGTTCAACAGGACACACCCTCGAGATGTTGGAGGATTCCCTCAGCACAGGACGGGGAGGAGAGTGGGAGGAAACGGTGGTTGGATCGTGGAGGAGGACGAAGGACTTCAATCAAAACAAGTTGGAAAGACACAAACATTGTCGTTCCAAGCGAAAAGAAACGAAAGTCTGCATGACTCCTCTATCTTATCTCCGTCTACAAACACACGCACAGACATCCAGCCGCTTTGGTGGGGTTCAACGAGGAAGATCCTTTCCGGAAGCGGAGAGGCAGAAACTTCCCAAACACAGAATTCCATTGTCTTTATGAGTATTTTTAGGGAATCCAGCATCCTGCTAGAGGGACTCAGGGATGAGCCTGTGTGTGTATGTGTGTGTGCACGCGCGTCTACGTGTTGTATATTCAGCTGAAACACTTCCCCAACCGGAACATTACGTGTTGGCAGCTGGTACAAAGCCTCACTGTGTAAAAACCTCCCATCCTTCACACTCATACACACACATACAGACACACATCCTTATCAGGGTCCTCATTAGGCCTCAGTCCTGCCCGCTTGCTTCTACAAGGCTGCTTAATGAGGGGTTTGCTGGACCAGTCAGACAGTCGCACAATACAGAAGCCCTGCAACATCGCCAGTAAAGCAACAAATGCTGACCCGATGAAAACAGCAATACTTAGGTTATGTTGACTGGAACAAGCAAGTTCAAGCCACTATCGTACCATGCTGTCAACGCATGCTTGTATTATCTCTTATTATTGAAATTTGGTGGTGCTCTGACAAGGCAGGAGAAATTATTTCGAGAAGGGTTGGCTTGATATGAATTAAAAAAAAAAAAGTGCAAAAATGTGAGTGTTTTGGGTGTGAGTGGAGACGAGTTTACTGACGGGGCAGGTACGGTGGGACACCGGACATTCCTGAGAAAGCTTGCCAGCAAGTTGGATTCATTTTAATTGATGTATCATCTAATGTGCACGTTTTCACTTGGACTCACACTCAAGAAATGAAATATTCATGCATTCGATTTTTTTTGACGATACTGAGGCAACTGTGATTCAGTCAGTCACACAGCATTTGATAAACTACATTCTTGCACATACACAATACACAAAGCAGACTGCGCTATCAACTTTTAAGTCACCAGTTCTTCTTAGTTTTGCGAAGGCTACCCAAATCACACCTGGATTGAACTTTCATTTCCCAATTTCTCATTTCTTCCTGAAGTTTGACAATCAATGAAGTCCTATTCGCAACAGTCTCACCTCTGTGTGACCTGATCCTGGGGCAATGTTTGGCTGGCTTTCAGTGACAGACTGGGCAAATCCAGGAAGTAGACGCCACCTCCCTCTGTTCCGATACAGAGGAGGTCACATGACTTCAGCAGGAGGAGGACGGTCACTCGTGTGGTACTGGGGGGTAAAAAGGAGAGCCCATTAGATCACTCCATGACAATTCTAAGGATGACAAAATGCTCCATTAGGGCAAATAAAGCAATTTTTAAAAAAAATCCTCATCATTACCTGCAGCTGTCAATGCCTGGTCTTCCCGGAAGGCTGTAGCTGCCCACTTCCTGAAGAATAACCGCACCTTCTCTCTTAGCCCCGCCCACCTGCCTGGGGGATGTGGCAGTCAGCTCCCACAAGTGAATGCTATTATCATCCAGAAGTGACAACAGGCGGCCCTGCGACAGACAAAACACCACAAATGAGTACGGCTTCATCAATATTGATGAGGATGACACAAGGGAGACCAGGTTTTGCTTACCTGTCCTGGCAAGAAGTGAATTTGTATGACAGCAGTCGTGTCATTGTGTAGCCCTGTGAACTCCACACCAGGGGCCCCGTAACTGAGAATATTGTTAAGATACATCCAAATAACTTTGTTTGGAGGGGTGGGGGCGGTACTCCTTATTTAATACAGACTGCATCTGTCCTCGGATGTGACTGTGAGGGCCCCACGATGAAGACAGTTAAAAGGGGTAATTGTGAGCTGTAAAGCCAATGAAACATACTAGTTAAATGTAAGAGTAGAGAGGTTATTGGAGCGCCAAAGAAAGCTCATAGCAATTTCCAACAGCAGCTGACGCAAATGTCGAAAATAACACCACCGCGCGTATGTAATCAAGAGCAATTTTCGTAGGATAAATTAAGCACAACTGGGGGGGAAAAAAAAAAAAAAACAATGCCATGTAAACAACTAAAATAAATGCCAACGTAAATTGGTAGCCAACTGCTACAAGCTTCACATAAACACTTAAGACTGATGTAGATTACTCGGATGTTTGGGGGCATGTGAGTTCGAGAAAAAAAAAAATTCTGAGGCGATACCACTTCGCGATGAAGACAACTCAAAGTGGTATCGGTAAAGGCCAAGGTAACTACCAACAATACCTCGTGAGATTTTAGCCTATTCAAGCACATTTGAGCAAATGAGTGACTTTCTTGAGCTTTTGTAGTTTTTGGCAACCTATTTTTAAAAAATGATCAACTAGTATAGTCCTGAAATGAAATAAAAAGGACTATGACATGTGGATCTTGCTGGACCAAAACATCATACTGTCATAAATCCAATTTCCTGAAAACGTGTATCTCATTCTTACATCAAAAACTGAATTTCTTCATTTCCACTTGCGCTGGAGGCCTAATGTTGTGTTATACAAGCATTCCTGAGTATTGTCACTTCCTGTCACCTGCTTTTAGCATTGCAGTAGCACGCATCCCAAATGGCTGAAGGTGCAGGGGGGCGACACACACACACACACACACACACACACACACAGACCACACACACACACACACACACACACACACACACACACACACACACACACACACACACACACACACACACACGCATAGCAAAAGAAAGTGCCCGCAAAATTACAAACAAAAGGTAAAAGCAGTATTTCAGTTGCGATTAAAACATAGACCAGGGGGTCACCCGCACGGTGCTCGTGGGCACCAGGTAGCCCCCAACGAGTCACATGACAACATGTGGCCTGTGGGGTTGTTCTAAAAAAATAGCTCACCACTCATCATTAATTCTTTGGCTAAGGTAATTGGAGCACATTTGTGAGTTCAGAAGCGCGTATCAAACTGCGAGGCTGGCCCTTCGTTTTAAATCCGTCACATAAGAAGCTCTCAGTTTCAAAAAGGTTGGCGACCCCTGAGACAGAAACGAACACCGTCCTGGTCGGCAGCACTTCTAAAAGGAAGCAGGCCATTGGTGTCAAGTGAATGTCACAGAGCGAAAGTGTTTAAGGCGATGGTCGAATAACACATGGACACACACACACGCACACAACTCAAGTGTGATGCCCACAAGTGGTTCACATTACTGTATATTATCTATTAAAGTGACACTTAGTTTTAATGTTTCAAAAACACCATCTAAAATAGTGCTTCATTTTAGACAATCCAACCTGCGCAAAACAGACATCAAAAGGAGCCGCCGCAAACGCGCAGGACGCTCCGCCAAGCGCATCGGGGACTTCAAACAAAGACAAACGGGAACAATGAATTGAAGACCAAATCGTATGTGACAAGTTGGAAATATCAGCAAGGCAGTAATTAGAGCAAACCTCAAAGGGCCGGAAAAACAACTCTGAAAATGTGAGCCAAATTGTGCACAAAAGGCAGTTTACAAAATGCAATAAAAAACAAAAACAAAATAAAACAGACAAGAATGGGAGATGTCTCCTGTATCTTGTTCATGGTGACGAACCTGTCGAAGGCACAATGTGCTCATTGATAGGGCACTTGGCTTGCCCCGAAATGTTAACAATGGTAGACTACAGTAGCTCACAATCACTAAAACTCTCTCTCTCTCTCTCTCTCTCTGACATACATATACATACACACACACACTTGGCCAGTGATGCAGAAAGAGTGTTAGCTAGGATAAAGCGATTTCACGGTCTGAATACAGACAAACAGAAGGTATTGTCCTCCATGCGCGCACACACACACACACACACACGCACACACACACACAAGATATGGATGTCAGGAAGAAAAGACGACACAGGACATTTGTAAAAAGTTGACTAGACATCCAGACAAAAAAAAATTTTAAAAAACACTGCATTGTAAAAAGGTCAGAGGTCAAACGTGTTTAAATTTATCGCTGAATTGAAATGAAAGCATTGGACACGCGCCCTGACGGCAACTCAAACTTTGAGGATGTTTGCCGAATGACGGCCTCCACTAAAAAGGAGCCAAACAACTCCACCCACCCACTAGAGACACAATCCTCGTCTAATTTGCATCGCTTGCCTCAACTGGGATTTCTTGTGTCCCACTTTTCCAACAGTGCAACCGAGATACTTGGCTCTGAAATCAAGAAGAGAAGGCTCAAGACCGATGCAAAATTGCATAATGATGCATCAATCTTGCCATTTTCATCTTAAAATTCAGACTTAAAATTCCCCATGGAAAATATGAACCCTTCTTTTATCTCTGTCAAATCTCATCACATCAGGTTGCTTATAGGATTTTATCGCCAAAAGGATGTCGAGTTTGATCCAGCTCCAAAATTCAGTTTGGGAAACCAGATTCCACAACCGGAGTTGTTCACTCCTTTGAGATCTGCACTCTGTCAGAGATCTCGTCGATTAGCTCCAGTTTCAAGAGTGCTCTGTGCATTCTTTTCAAATAAATGCAATCTTGATTTATCGAGTACACAGTGTCCCAAACTTTTGGGACTTTGGTCTATTCAACTGCCTTCAATCCAGCGTGAGTCTGCGCGCGCGCGTGTGTGTGTGTGTGTGTGTGTGTGTGTGTGTGTGTGTGCGCGCGCAACTGGAACATGCACAACATCAAAGCAATGTTCTGCCCGTGTGTGTATAAATATTAGCTCATCCTCAGGATGTTAGTCACCGATACCAGGAGGTGTGCGGTAACAAAGTTTTGGTGGGTTTGAGTACAGACAGAGCAAGGTACAGCACAGTCAGACTCTGCTACACTTCAACCTCAAGCGGTCCTGGTTTTTGCGGTAAGCCAAGCGCTCTTATCTGATGTGCTGAGGTGCAGATTTTTCAAGTCTTTTGGTCAGAGCACTTCATCCCAGGCAACGGCACCGGTTGTCTTGGAAACCAATTCTAAAGCTCCCTTTATTAAGACGAGACCGAGCAACAAAGCGCTTACTCACGATCTACACGCACACACACACAGACACACACACACACAGGGTTAAGCCAGGGCACACATTCCACGACATGAGTCCTCAACATTGCCCCCCCCCATGTTATCTCTCGCTCTCTTGAAAGATATGCTCATACATTAAAAAACAAAACAAACAAACAAAAATCACATGCATTGTCCCACTCTCTTCTCCGAGCCTCAGACGGTGGTTGAAGAAGAAACTTTGGGCCGTAATATGACTCCGCCCTTGTAAGCACACAGAGTAAGAGGGAGGTGAAATACTCAAGAGTATGCATGGGAACAAGAGGGGGAAAAATGGCGAGTTTACAACATAAATGTTGTCAAGTTTTACTCAGGATATCTATCCACTGCCAGATTTTTGACAGGACACACACTGCCCTTTTCCCAGGTGGGCGCCCCCCACTCATCTGGCAATAGTGTAAAGCGCAAGTGAGTATGCTAGCATGGGCCTCCAGGTCAAGCCCATGTCAGAGAGTCTGAGATTATCAGGGGAATGTAAACACGTGCATTCAAAATAAATATGGTAGTCACAACACAAAAACATAGGTTAAAAAAACACAGCCGCCGGCGTTTAGGGGCGCGTGTGATCCAGCCAAAGGCTCACAATGATGTACTTGATTGTTTTGCTTCCATGACCCGAGTGGGTGCGTGTTCTTTGCCATATTTTTTATTTGACACGGTTGGTTAAGTGTGTGGTATTACCTCAAGCCGCTGCACAAATGCTACGGTAGACTGCTGATTTACGACTCGGCATGTGTTGCTTCATCTGACGTGTCTTCGAACACGACAGCTCAAAGATTCACTCCAGATATTCTGCATGCTTCATTAGAGGACAAAGTTGCTCCAAAGGAACTTCCACCCATCCATCTACCCATTCATTTTCAAATCCGCTAAACCTCACAAGGGCCGCGGGTGTTCTTGGAGACTATCCCAGCTGTCTTGGGGGGGGAGAATACCCTGAACTGGTTGCCAGGCAATCACCTCGGGACAATTTGGAGTGTCCATTCAACCTGCCATGCATGTTTTTGGAATGTGGGAGGAAACCAGAGTACCCGGAGAAAACCCACACAGGCACAGGGGTTAACATGCAAACTCTACACAGGAAGGCCGTAGCCCGAATCAAACCCGGCACCTCGGCACTGTGAGGCCATCCCCAATGGAACGTATAAAGTCGTAAACATTGTTTCTGTGTGTATATTACTAAAATCTTGACATGTTTACACTGAGTTAATGTTTAAAATACTTTGTGCACGGTATGATGTAGACAAAGCGCTATAAAAGTGCACTCCATTTTGATGGAAGTGGATGTGTCTTTATTTCATGAAAGCACAAATAACATTTGGATTCCATTTGGAAGTCATTCTCATGACTGCCAACATGGATAGCGAGCACTAGTATAATGTAGCAAATCAAATACAAGAGGAGTTTTTTGGGGTTTTTTTTTCACATTTAAGTGATTTATTCAAGATGCATGTCATTTCTGTAATAGGTTGGAATTATTCACAACTTCAAAAGATTTTTTTTTTTGTATAAATTACCATGGGGATCTGCAGGTGGGTCATGGCAACTACTGCCTTGCTCTGCGTGTGCGAGGGTTGCAGCCTGTTCCACCAAAAATGACTCATTTTCAGGTTTTCCAAACTCTCTGCGGGTGCACATTTCCTCAACTTTGCACGCTTTGCAGTCTGCTCCGACTTTCCAGAAATTCCAGCAGCAGCTGGGACTCTCAAAGAATGAGGAAGACTTGTCTGGATTTTGCTGCATCGGTCATTTTGGAAGAGCGACGGAGTTATTTTTCCTCCCAGCTGACACACTCAGTCGAGTTTGTCTATATAGCGGCCATTTATCCGCATTGTTTCATTCCGCCATTTCTCATTCCATCACTCTCTCGCTTGCTCTCCAATTGCCTGGTACCACCAGCCTGCCTTGCCGATTTCCCCCTCCACTGTGGGACTCTGAAAGCTGCGTTTCAAAGAGCTGATTCTCCTGTCTAATGCAAGCACGCACACACAAACAGACAGAGCTTCCCGCTCAATGATAAATGAGCGCATATTGGCCAAACAACGGTACAGTTGCTAAGCAGACAGTGGCACGTTGATGTATCCTGTTATTTGCTACCGCACCTCACTCACTCCCAAAATAAATACGCAAGACTGACAAGAAGTATGTGAAGAAACTATACAACACAAACACTCTGTCAGACCTGTCCTCTTTTAAAGTACTAAAATTCCCCCAGTTTGAAAACAAACGGGAAAAGAACATGATATAGAGAAAGAAGTAGGCAATTAACCACAAAACCACCACGCTAATGGTGCCAATGTTTGCCACCACACAACGATCAACACATCTGTTGTGTCAAAAGGAAGGAATTCGGTAGGGTGCTACAATCCTCTTGGCCGCAACCGAAGCGACGCATTTATGGGATTCTCAAATTCCACGAATGAAATTACATATGGGCTGATCGTGTTGCGTTTGTTTTCCTTTGCAATCCAACGTTCGTGGTTCTCGCCGCCAGTTTAGTCAGCATCCACTACAACAGAAAGATCACACTGGCGTCCATCTTAGACGGTGGTTCTCAAGTTTTTGCTTATCCGGGAGCCAAATTGCCAAACTGTTGCAAAGTCGCGACCCACATTGATAGATGTTACAAACAATCGAGACAATTCGTTGTTTACAAGGCTCGAAATAACTTTTTCAGGAGTTGCCAATCAATGACTTCATTTGAGGAGCGATTTTTTTGCAGGTTAATCCCAGAGACGCGGGATTTATTATATTTAGTTACCCACAACTTAAAAATTGCCTTAGTTACACATTTTAGCCACTCAGAAGCGAAAAGAAAGTCATTTTCGGAAAAGACCTCTCCCAATCCTAAATGAGACAAATTTGACCAGTTTACCAATGAACCACGTCTAAAATTTGAAACAGAATTAGAGGCACATTTGAATGATTTTGAATATCTTATTCAGTGTCATTTGTTATGCTGAGTGCGAACCGTTTCAGGAGAAGCCAGAGAGAGAGAGAGTGTGAGAGAAAAAACGTAAGCGAGCGCTCATGCTTACCAAGTAGCAATGTGTATGTGTACGATCCATTGCATGTAAACAAATGTGGATCCATGGAGAAAAGCACAACCAGAATCTGCGTCTACTTATTCCTGCAGTGAAATGAAAATGGGGAATTTTCCCTCAAGTCCTGGTGCCACTAACTGCTGCCTTCAAGAAGTAGATAGCGCTCCCTACGGTGTGGCGCCTCGAGCAAATAAAAGTGCTTGCGTCCTCAAAAAATCCTTCAAAGGCTTGAACATAGCGAGCTTCAATTCATGAGATAGTTCCATGTGAATGTTGTCAGCTCAAAATGCAGATTCACACGGGGACCAAATGGCTGGGACTAGATTTCCTTTTTTTTTTTTTTAAAACCGATTTGAAGTAGAAGTGTAACTTTCCACGCAGCACCAAAGTTTTATTTCCAGCATGGCTCTAGAAACAACAGATTTGTAATTCACTTCAATAAAACACTGCCAAGCTTCAAAAAAAAAAAAAAGAAATCTGAGTAATCCTTTGTCCCACTTCAAAACACACAGGAGAAGACTAAAAATGGATTGTACATTTAACAGACGCACTTGACAGTTTTTATTGGATTGTACTGGCTGCCGGCTCCTACCTCCCCGCAAGAACTGCTTGGATCCATCAACTCAACCTTGAGGAAGGATACACTTTGACGGCTCCTGCCTTGGTGCCGATAGCCATGAGTTGCAGCTCGGGGTCGTAGGCCAACGCGCTGGGCTGATGTGGAAATCCATGCTCCACCGTCTGTGAAGGTGACGCACAGACAGAAAAATGAATGAGCGCACAGATTTATGATCATCTTACCCCAAACGGTGAGGGGGGAAAAAAAAATAAAAAATTGACAACAGCGGCTCGATGACCAATGAGCAACTCTTTCCGAAATGGCGACAAAGCCACACAACACAAAGTCTCATTCTACAGTTAATGAGCAGCCTGGATGCATTTCATTTCAAGGCAAGACACTGTGTAAGACACGCCCGCGTCTGCATGTGTTTATACAGGTCAGACGGAGGCGTCAAAAAGGGAGGATGCCCTTAATAAAGTTTGTGGCGAATTCTCAAAAATGGCAGCCATTGCTTTATGGGGCAATGCTCTGCAGACTTTGTTTAATGAGATCCAATTCAAAGTCGGTCCTCTTGGCCCCGCACAGCAGCTGGGAAAGCATTTAGCCGTACAAAGAAGGAACAACACATGGGAGGAAGAGTTCTAGGTTGAGTTTAAGGTCTTATTTGATTGGAGAAGGGAAGTAAAACATGAACCCTCAAGTGTTTAAGGGTCTGAGACGCGCAAACTCCTGTTGAGAGACCACCTCTGGGTCAGTTGTGGCAGCTGGCGTCCAACCTTAAAAAGTATGCGTGAGCGTGTTTGTTTTAACAGTGGAGGCAGCACTTTATGGACCAAGAACATGACAAACAACTTTTAAAAAAAGACCACTTAAGTGGGAACACCATAAGACCTCGGAATTTCTCATGATTCAGAGCACAGTTATATGCTTGGTGAAATATTTGTTTTGAACAAGGCTGAGTTGGAAACGCATCATGTGACATGATTGAAATGTTAAACACTGCATTATATGTGCGGCTGATGGAGTTTTTATGATGTTACTTCCATTTCATGCATTTGAAACCCAACAAAATGTGGCCAGCGTTCCGAAATAAAACAGGTTTAACCTTGGAGGTTTCACTCTATGAATCAGGAAAATTAGAAAGCCAAAAGTGCATGAAACTCACTGTAATGATACACGCAATGAAAACGACACTATTTCAACTAGACAAGTGTGGTTTATTCGGTCAGCATGTCCCCCCTTTGTATGCAGCAATTTGTGTATTGTGTGAGCTACATTACAAGTGACACACTGCAAAGTGACAGGAGACAAAATCCTCAAGGCTTCCGCGAAACTCAGGCCAGTTGTTTTTGCGCAGTAGATTACCTGTAACTGAAATGTGATCTGCACGAAAATCAATACAATTCAGACTGCTGCAACACTCTTTAGTGTCGCACCACAATGGAAATGCTACACAATTGGCAGCGAGCAGTATTAAAAGGGAGTTTGCAATTGTGAAAATAATAATAAACAAACAAATGTGTCAATATACTTGACAGTCGTAGTTAATTAAAACAGGGGAGGGAAAAAAAAAACTCAATTGCATCACCTTGTACTTAAAACCACCATGCCCGAGGAAAAACAACCAATCAGAGATGGAAAGCATGACTGACAACCTGTGAATCATCACAGTGAACAATCACTCTGGAAATGCCCCTGTGGGCACATGTGGTCAATTCGCGCCGGAAGTGACGATGTGTGGTCGAAAATGTGGCATTCGAAGGACACAACCTATTTATGCCTACACAGTTTCATTCTCACATGAATGGCCATGTTTTACAATTGCACGTTAGTGAGGGGTGTGGATTAAATCAGACAATTGAGGGGGAGGATTAGTTAAGTGAGCCCACATTCAAATCTTGCTAAACGTTTTAGTCATGTAAATTCTCGCTTTGAAGTGGAGAAAAATAACTAATCAACGGCTGAGACTACCAAGGTATAAATATTATTATGAGTTACATCGGCAGAAAGGATTCTCTGTTCCTTTTAAAATGGTGGGAAAAGCGCCCTTGGTTTGTTTTAACTCTGATACAAATAAATGACAAGAAAGATTGATTGGGATTTTGGACACCAGTGTGGATGAGATGACAGTGTGCTGTCCCCAAACACTCGTGCACACAAAGCTCAGAGGTCTGAACTCCCAACAACAGTTAGATGAACTGTGTTTTTTGGCACCGATTTAAGGAGGGCACAAGTGGATTTACTCACTAGTTGGCGTCTCACCAAAGAGTTCAACGCAGTTTTATGTTAACCTGCAATGACGACGACCGTTCTGAGCAGTGTTACTGGTCGTAATCTTGAAGTCAGTTTCGGTGTTGTGTTGTTAATGTGGGACGCGGGCCTTGGGCCAATTAACACGCCGAGCAAACAACTGAAGCCAGCACACAAGTTATCAACAAAGCGCCCCTGCTTGCGCCACAGCACAACCCGCGGCAGTTACTGCTCCTTTTGTAAAAGCCCGTTAAACCCAAGACAGACGTCGAAAAGGAGAGGCTTGAACACCGCGGTGAGCACGACTTGCTCCATTCAACTGGGACTTAAAAGAACATTCGCTGTAGTTCGGGACAGGCAGCGTCTCGCTCCGTTACTTTACCTTACTGAAGGCGAAGAGCTCCTGTTTTATCTTCTCCCTCTGCGTGTCGGTGCCCTGCCGACGAAATCTGAACTTCATCATCTTGAAGCCGGGCTGGAGGGCGCGAGTGAGGGGGGGCAACACGCACTGGAGCGGGTATCACCCAGGGCGGCGAAGCTAGACTAGCTTACTAGCTTGCCGGCTAGCCCATACGGGGTGAGCGCTGCGAGGCTTACGAGGCTGCGACGCTACTGCGGGCTGCGGTTCTCCTCCGTTTTAGTCCTTCTGGCTCGGCTCGGGTCGGAGATGGTTTGGCCACCGCTCCCCCTTCTCTCAGTTCACACGGACCCCATTGTTGGTAACCAATGGGAGCGGAGAAATCTGCGGGCAATTACTCAGAGACGCCCACACAGCCAATACTACAGCGTGGGGGTGTTGGGTTTGATGTACCGAACGTACCGAACCAGTTTTAGGTTCGGTTGACACCTATCAGAGGGGCGAGTAATCGGCAAGTCTGTATAAAAAATGAAGCGCACCATCAAAACAGTCAGCGAAAAAAATGGGACTACATTCTTGATTTCGAAATATTTTTGCATATTCATCACAATCCTGTTTCAGATCATCACACAAAACGAAGTTTCTGAATTAAAATGTTATTTAGGAAGGAGAAAATGTCCAAACCTATTTGGGCCTGTTTTATGCCAGTGGAAGAGTCTCGCCCCTTTGATGATTTTCAAAAAGTAGATTTTTTTTTTTCGTTTCCTTAATGTGAACATTCAGTTGTCATGTAATTTAAAGGCTTTAAATCAAAGGGGAAGTCAAGTCAAAATGTCCTTTACAACAATATCAGGCACGGTATTGTGATTAATATTGGTGTTTGTTGAATATGAATTAAGCATCAAAATCCATCCGTTTCTATCTCAGGAGGCAGCATATTCAACAAATGCAATATTAATCAGAATGTGTTTAGACCAGTGGGGGTATATAGAACATATTGTAAAGAAATTCTTGATTTGACTTCAAATATTTGAATGGACTATTGTTAAGGGTGACAGGACAAGTTCTTAATTTGTTGTCTTTACTACTATGCGTTATTGCTTGCTTACTTTCAGAACTAGGGGAAACCTTGATGGGGAAAATTACATTTGCAGTTGTCTGTCAATGGGATTGTTTGGCCTTGGATAAGCAATAAAAGAATCACATTTGCTAAGTTTATTCGGTTATAATACAAACTTTAATGATTTCACATGCAATTATTATATGCAATAAGTATTCACAACTGTATGTTATGCATTGTATTTATGTTGAAGGCAGTGCTCAAATATTGCCAAAATATGCATCAGGTCTCCCCTGTGAATTCATGGCAGGGAGTACAAATGATTTGTTTTGTATCAACAGCATCCTTCTTATTTGTTTGCCCCAGTATAAAAGCCACGGTTACATTAAAGTACACTTGGAATGCATGTCATGTTCATCTTTGAAAGGACAAACAGGAAACATAAGTTGGCAGCTACCACAGCAGAGCCCCTGGCTCAGAACATGACCTATTTAAATTCAATTGCTCAGTTTTCAAGACAAGTCAAAACTTTTCTGTTCCTTAGAAAGGAAGTCCCACTCATCCCAATGTCCTAAAAATTAAGCACGTGACTTACCAAAAGAGGAGTTCAATCTTTGACAAGAACCTTCCTGACATCGTCTCACTTCCACTTTTGACTCACGTTGCATCAACGCAGACATTTGACTCATTGATGTGTGTTTGTGTGAGTGTAGTCATGTGGAGTGCAGGGCTAGTCTTTTAAAATATATGTACTCATAAAAGTTAAGTGAACGTCAAACAGAGGCAAATACAGTACATTTTCGGGGAATGAAAATCATATGAATGGGTGGTCTATCCTGTACGTGTGCATTTATCCAACGTTGGATCATGTCTGTCTTTGACCGGCATAACCGATGACATCACACTTCCACATAAGAAAAAAAAAAATGCAAAGATGAGCTCTTTTCAGTCCAATTATGCCAAGTGCGCCCATGTATTGTTTGTATGCTAGAGCAGGGTTATTTCACTTGGTGGCAGCGTGAGTCTCTTTTCTCTGGCAGACAGCATGTTTTCCATGTGCATGGCAACCACTCTACACAGCTCCAGACCCTGAAAAACACATACCACAAGCACAGTATATGTAGAACATTTGCAGAGTGGAAGCGGAACTAGCAATACACCCGATTTCTCAGCATATCCATCACACAATCATACACTGGCACACACCTGCTCGAGCTGAAGCTGTGTGATGCGCTGGTTGAGCAGATCTCCAATCGTGATCTCAACGTATGGGTAACTTGAGCCAGACGTTGGCCTCTGGGTGCGGGTTGACTGGACCTCTTTTAAAGGGAAATGCACCATGGCCTCCTAATTACATAAATACAAGCATGGCATGTATACAAATATTTAAATGTATAGCAAATTATGAAGTAATTGTTAAATTGTAGTGTGTCATTAGAGTCATGACTTTATAAATAAGCTATTGCAATAGATCGACATGTAAATTATAGCAGTACCTAATGACAGGTACGCTAGAAAATGCATGAACCAAAAGGACCATTTTGGAGCTCAAAATGAATAGGGTGCAGTACATGAGTGGTCTTGGGACAGTGCCATGGAGAAGGTGAACGGTGTGTCTCTCGGAATTTCTTTCAAACGAGCGTTGGTTTATTTCAACAGGAAACAATTTTGTTGAGCTTTGTTGTGGTGAGTTGAGCTCAGTTTTGTTGGCTTGATTGATGGTCCCTCTGAGCTCGTTGGAAAAAAGGAAAGCATTGCAACAACCAGTCCCCCTTCCTGTGGTTCCTCTTTGCGCCTTCCATTGAAGGGTCCCGTTTTTCCTCTGAGGTGGGTGTATCAGGACCACTGTTGCTGTCCGTACTTGATGACGACAGGATTTGTTCAGAGGCTCCTTGACCCTCTGTGGTCCTGGGACTAACTGCCCTTCTGGTGCTTGGTCGCTCCCCCAGCTTGTCAATCAAATCCATGCACGCTTGTACAGCTTGGAGCTTTTCTCCCATCTCCGATGCGTCCATCTGCTGCTCCTGCTCTGAAGAAAGAAGTTTGAAGGCATAGGTCAGAAACTGTCCTTTCATCTTGTGCGCCTGAAACTGGAGCTCGGTCTTCTGAGCCTGGAGGTCCGCAATGGTCTTCTCTGCGGTCTCCACGCTCTCTCTCTCCTTGATCAGACTCTCATGAAGCTGATGTCTGAGGTCATTGATTATCTTCCAACTTGCATGTAAATTGTTTTCGCTAAGCTGCTCCTTTTCTTCCGAAGCCTTCAATTTCTCTCGAAGAGGAATGAGCTCCGTCCAAAGCTGAGCCAGGTTCAAGTCGTGTACTCTTCTTCCTTGTAGATACTCCAGGACAGCAACTTGGACATTGATTTCGTTTTTTACTTCTTCTCTCTCCCATGGGTGACATGACAGTAGACGAGTTCTGTTGGCATCCAGATCTTTCGTGATATTGCCCAGGAAGCTATCAATGTAGCTACACCAGTAATTGCCAACATTATTCATGACGCTCACTCTCAAAATGGTATCTTTTTCCAATTCTCAAAAAGTCTTCCTCCCAGCAAAAGTTGTATTTAACTGTCACCAAAGCATCATGACATCTCCAAAGGCATCAGTCGGCGATGTCATTCATATCAAAAAGGCAAGGATGATGAGTGACAGTAAAGTGAAAAGAGCTTATTGAAGTTACAGCATTCGCCGTAATGGACAACTAGAATTCATGTTGTTGTTTTTTTTTTTTTTTTGTGGCTTTATGTTAACATCTGATTTCCTATGGCATGGACACTCGCAGACAGAGCTAGCCCAAGGAATATGCAAACAAAGGGGCGTAGCCCCAAAAACCGGCAGGTTGCTGACACAAATAATTGCCTCTGTATTTGATTACTTTCCTTTCGATGGATAGCACAGAAATGGTATCAATCATTTACAAGCCACAAAAAAATAATGTAAAGGGCCAGATCTGGCCCGCAGACCTCGAGTTTGACACCTGTGCTTTGACAACCCACTGAGTGGATGTCACACAAGAATTCACATGACATGACGCACGATGATGGTTTGAAGCATATTTTTTTGACTAAACTTTGGTTGAACTACACTTTTGAGGCATTTGAATTTGGAGCCTCCACTGTACAACCAAGAATAGCGCAGGAGTCCAACAGAGGGAGCCAAATGCTTTGCTTTAAATGTATCAAATTGTAATGGTAGACTATGTGAGTCGCTGGGTAGTCATAGCCACACCGTGGTTCTGCATTAGGGATCTGCCAACACTGATGCTAGTTGACCAGTTCAATTATTCAAATAAATGTTTTCCATCAAATTGTGCTGTTAAAGAAATACATTTAAGTGAGGAAAAAAATCAAATTGTACTGTGTACTATTTAGGTGTGTGTGTGTGTGTGTGTGTGTGTGTGTGTGTGTGTGTGTGTGCGTGTGTGCGTGTGTGTGTGTGTGTGTGTGTGCAGAAGTCATACGTGAGTGTCTTTGTTAAGAAAATGGAGTCCATTAAGATTCACCGCCAGAATGCACGGAGCCTTGATGGAGGTCGAGCTGGAACTCTGGATGTAGAAGAAGGAAGATCCAAACATGGGGAAGGGACTGACCAGACCTGAGGAAGTACACATGAAGGCTCACTACAAATCTACTCCAAAACTACTGTGACATTCTGTCTTACCAAGGAATTGTGCACGGGCCTGGTGTGGGTTTAGAGGCTGGACATGTTGCATATGTTGAGTTGCCATATTGAGCCACTGATGTGGATTCTGTTTGCTGAAGAACTGTGGGGGGACACACTCCTGCAACTCATGTCTGAACACACACAAGGAAACAGTTCTCATTGTCATGCAGGACAGTTGTAACCTTCATGTCAACGAAAATTGAGAATTTTTAGTAATAAAAAACAAAACACAATGACGTTGGACTTCATTGTGTAAGTGGAATAGCGGTGCTTGAATACATATTTGCTGTTCCCATTATGGTCTATTTAGGGATGTTGTCACTAAAAAGAATATGGAAATATAGCATAGATGTCAATGTGTATTTACATGGTAGGCAGATAGACGGCGTCTTTGGCACGGTGCTGGAGAGCAGCCAGTCTAGCAAGCTGTTGCAGATGCTGTTCACTTGCCTTACTCAGAGGGACCACACTCAGCAAAGCCTTCAGGTAATCTGGCAACACCTGGCACAGACAAAGATGGATATGTTACTATCCATTACACTTCAGGAAATGTAAAACTGGCACTTGTACAGTATGATAATCCATATGTTGAAAGCAGTAAAAAAAAAAAAACATTCAGTCAACAATAAGTGGCATTTTCTATTTACCTGGTTATAATGCATGGTAACATAGAGTTCATTATCAAGTTTCAAAGCAAGACTCCAGATGACTCTTCGGAACCAAAGACTGTAGTTGGCATCCACCGGTTCGGCTTCTGTCGCAACATCCAAGATGTATTCCCTCTTGATCAGGGGCCGAACATTCTGACCTAGCAAAAACACACTTTCGCATTCCAATATGTGACATAGCAACTTGCAATGATTATTCTTATTCCCTGTCCTCAAAATTGCTAAGCAGTATGGACAAAAGTAACACACAGTGCATTTATCAAAGTATCAGAATATTTTGGCGAAAATACACAAATATACCTCCGCCCAAGCATGGAAGAACATTTCAAATGCACCTACAACTGTCTGAGCCTAAAACATTTGAATGCAAAATAGACATGCTAACCACGTGCACTGCACATAAAGATATACAAGTTTACATTTTTACATTTCAAAAAAATGCCGTATGTGTATTTCAGGTAGATATGCCGTACCTAGATCAATCCTTATTACCTCTGTGTGTAACCAAAAAGATGGCATATTCATCCAAAGCTTCCACTCTGTGGAGGTCCATTTCATAACAAAGCTCCTCAATGGCATCCAAAGCGACCTGTCATAAATGATGGCACTCAAAACAATTAGAGAACGCCGTATTTGTGTCAAACCCGTAACTGAGATAGGAAATTGTCATTGAATCAACACACGATCAAGTGTGTGTGTGCACTTACAGAGCATGTCTTGATTTTCAAGTGCCTTTCCATCCCGCCTGGCAGCAGGAACAGCTGTCTTTTGGAGCTCCGCCCTGCCTGCACATACACAACCCATCACAACGCTGTTGTTCAACAAAGCCACACTAAATGACTGCTTTTGGGAATGTATCCGAGTACCAGGGATAGGAGAGAGACTCTCGACACTAACCATCATTGCTTTTAGTTCCATGCTGTTGGGATACTGTACGCGTCCTCCGTACTGAAATGTTTTCCTCAAATTTTGCTCACATGCCTTGGCAATACCTGTACACAAATAACACAGAGAATGTGTTGGATGGTTGGCGAAGAATGACTTTGTGGCCATAAGAGGCGCCGATGATGGACGACTGTTGGGTGGATGTGCGATTGACTTCTGAATAAATGGATGGAACAGAAAAATGTTCTACCTTGGTACTGCAATCCAATGCTGACACTGGCGTTGTGTAGAAAGCTGAAGAGAAATGGCTTCATGACGTGTGAACAGCGATGGAAAGCAGTCAGGATGTACAAGAGCCTCCACCCTCTCTGGCAACTGTCTCTGCGCCATCAAATGCAAGCAGACAGTCTTGTAAAACAAGGACCCCCGCAGTTCCTGTGCGCGTGTCACGGGTCTTACGGTTTGGAGCTGTTGTTGGCAGTGACTTGCTTCATCACCTGGCAATAGGCTTCATCTTTCATCAGGCCGTGATCAGCACTTAACTAAAAAAAACACACATGCGTGAACAAGGATACTGGATGTATGACATCAAACAAGACATCGTTTGCATTGATTACCGTACCTTCAGTATAATTGTGACAAGGTCCTGTTCAGTTTGACCTTTCAATGGCAGATCTCCCATGAACTTCATTACAGCTGGCAGCAAACATTGCATACGACATTGTATTTAAAAGTGATTGCTTAAACTAGCAGACGTAAGTCTTCTCTTACCTGAGGAGATGTCGGCGGCCACTCTGTTCATTGAACCGTCTGAGAAGTCAATCAGAGACTCCTGGAGTGGAGACTGGAATGCAGAAGGCAAGTAGGAAATACCTGTAAAATTGCACGTAGACCTGAGGTGCATTAATCGAAAGGTTAAATGAATCCAGAGGATCCTAAAGAAAGCGGACCTTGGAAAATTTGATCATGTCAGCTGGTTCCCTTCCCGCTCTCCCCTTTTTGGCTTTTGGATCACTGTGGGCACGATAATAGCAAAAGTGTCAATCCAAACGTGTCTGGGTTTGATCGTAAAAATCCTGATGAGGTGTCGTACTTCCTGTTTCTTTGTGCTTCTCTGAAGTACCTCTTGGCAAACTCGGTCATGTGGTACTGGCTGCCATACTGCAACATATCATCCATTGACTCATCTGGCCTCTCCACATAGGTGTCCTTCACTACCTGATACCATAAATCGCGCCGCGTTATTCTTGCACTCAATAACCACAACACCCGAATCAAAAGTTCTGCCATTACAAAGATAAGAACGATCGGTTTTGATTGTACTGCGCTAGGATTAAACACATTCATACTTCTGTCGTGCGGTCAAGCTCTTGGGCCGCAACCGCTGAGCCCAGCGCTACGGCAACAGCAGCCGAGGCGGCGACACGACCTTGTCTGTCACGAGGTTCCGCCCTCTCTGTTGGGAGTAGCAAGAAGTCCGGAGCGGCTGCAACATATCATCCATTGACTCATCTGGACTCTCCACATAGGTGTCCTTCACTACCTGATATCATAAATCGCGCCGTTATTTTTGCACTCAATAAACACAACACCCGAATCAAAAGTTCTGCCATTACGAAGATAAGAACGATCAGTTTTGATTGTACTTTACTGCGCTAGGATTAAACACATTCATACTTCTGTCGTGCGGTCAAGCTCTTGGGCCGCGACCGCTGAGCCCAGCGCTACGCCCACAGCAGACGAGGCTTACCACTGTGAACGAATCACGTAATGACAATCCAGTCAGCAAGAAGATAGAACCCTTCCCAACTTACCAAAGTCAGGGGTGTCGCTCTTGAGTTCTTCCAGTAGCATCACCTTTTTTTTCACAATGCAGCCGTAACTTTTGCCTAAGCACACACACGTGTTGAGAGACATGACATAAAGCCCAGACCCTGTGGACTGTATAAACGTGGTTGACAGAAAGGCAATACAAGTGTGAGTCTCACCCGCCTCCAAGCCATCCATGTGTTGTAGTCTGATAATGTCTCCTTTATGGAAACTGAGAAGCGTCCTGTTCTCATTGATGCAGTTCCTCACCGCCACCACATACTCTGAATCCTGAGAAACGCAGCGTGTTGACATATAATGCATTGCTCTGTTGTACAAGGACTGAGTCCTGCCGTGCGTAGTGAAAGCCGACAAGTAATTGACACCCACCTAAAAAGGTTTATCATTACCTATAGATGCACACTCATTCAAACAAAAACTCGCTGACCTTCTTAATCTCTGTGAGGAAGTAGTCAATCATGCTCTTGACTGTGGACTGTATAAACGTGGTTGACAGAAAGGCGATACAAGTGTGAGTCTCACCCGCCTCCAAACCATCCATGTGTTGTAGTCTGATAATGTCTCCTTTATGGAAACTGAGAAGCGTCCTGTTCTCATTGATGCAGTTCCTCACCGCCACCACATACTCTGAATCCTGAGAAACGCAGCGTGTTGACATATAATGCATTGCTCTGTTCAACATTGTACAAGAACTGAGTCCTGCCGTGCGTAGCGAAAGCCGACAAGTAATTGACACCCACCCAAAAAGGTTTATCATTACCTATAGATGCACACTCGTTCAAACCAAAACTCGCTGACCTTTTTAATCTCTGTGAGGAAGTAGTCAATCATGCTCTTGACCTGCTGGGCCCTGGCGGAAAACAGGATCAGCTTCTCATTGACGAGATTGAACTCCAACATGCTTTTCGATGGCACGGACACGAACAGGATGTCCGAGTAGCTGCACAGGAAGTCACACACAAATGGAGGATGTTGTAAACTTCAAATGAAGTTATTTTTATGATGGCTACAATCCATGATGGACAAACATATTGAGACACATCGATAATTGTCCATAACAGAGATCTAATTTATACTTTCCATTTTTAACCCTTTCACAGACAGCTGTTACTACAGTTGACATTTTATCATGTTACCAGATTACAGGTTATCACCGTTGGTGCGTGAAAGGGTTAAAAATGATTATTTTGATGTCATTTTTTTAATCCCCTAATTAAGATGCACCTGTAAGGCCTCAGTACCCTGAAGTAGTCTGGAGCGGTGGAGCTGCTCCTCACCAACTTGAGTAGCTTGATGCCTTGATGTGACACAGACAACACCTGCACTCCCGTCCCCACACTGCCCTGCGAGACACATCGATAATTGTCCATAACAGAGATCTAATTTATACTTTCCATTTTTAACCCTTTCACAGACAGCTGTTACTACAGTTGACATTTTATCATGTTACCAGATTACAGGTTATCACCGTTGGTGCATGAAAGGGTTAAAAATTATTATTTTGACGTCTTTTTTTTTTTTAATCCCCTAATTAAGATGCACCTGTAAG